>NW_024104474.1:600000-765374 GCF_003945595.2 Pipra filicauda | reverse complement strand
TTGGAGTCTGGTGTGTTTTGTCTGGAAAAACCTCTCTCACATTAGGTTGAGATGTGGGAGGGGGGGATGGAGCTAGAGAATTGGATTTTGGGACTATCTCAAACCACGACACAGACAAACATGGGACTTATTTTAGGACCATTTCCCATTTCACCATTCAGCAAAGGCAGCACCAGAGCTTGGTTTGTGCAGCAAAACCTGCACCCAGACTCAATAGGAGCTTCCCAAATTTTGAGGAACCAGGTCCCTAAGTGAGCTGCTGGCAGACAACTAAAGCTCTTTCTTGATCCCACTGCCCAAATTAAAACAACTTGTATTAAATGAAATAACTTGCTAGAAGATCACTGAAGATGGAACTAAAGTAATACCTACTTAGTTTTAATAAGTTGGTTATAAGTTATACACTGTTTTCTATTCTCATCAAATCTTATTAATGTATAGCACTTCACCCCATAAACTGAATGTGGCTATGCCTTGAATCTATATCTTACTCTAGGGTTTCAGCACTTCTTTTCTCTCTAAAATTTAAGAAGGGCAGTCAGGTAGTGGGTGAAAAATTCCTTTGTGAAGGAAAACCATCCTTTATACCCACACAAAATATAAAGACTGCTTAAGTAATTTTGCAACATTTAAAGTACATCTTACATTAAAATATTGGTATTTTGCAGTGTTAAATCTTCAAGCTTTCATTCGATCAGTAAAGATGAAGGGTAAGAACAAAGTCCCCTGAAAACCTAAATTTGGATACTTGACTTCCCAGCAGAAATTCCACCCTGAGATGCTGCACACAAACAGCTGCACCTGACACGAGCACAAGGTGGGTCTATTCATCAAACACATGCACATTTAAGCAATGCAAGACCCCAGTACCTCCCACTACTGAAACCAGACCTGGCACTTGCCAATAGGCAATAAAGGGTCTGCTCCAATCACAGGTAACAGTTTCACACCCTCACAAGCAGATACATCAGCAGAGCTTTGACTTGCTTTCTTCTTTTAACAGATGTTGTGGAACCAATCTCGTGTGCCTGCGAGGAGGACACATCACTTTGATGCTGTGAACTCTCCCTTCTGCCTGGGGCAGTATCACTAACAATAAATCATCCTGTTTGAAATTCCTACTGACCCTCAAGACACCAGCTGGCGTCCTGTACACAGCACATCTGCAATCTGTGTCCACATTCCTGCTTAGTGCCAGGGAAAGCATCACCTCTTCCACCCTGGAGGAATTCTCCAGCCAGTCACGCAGTATACAAGAGTCTAACTATTCTCCAGCAGCAAATAAATGACCAGTGGGGCAGAAGATTTAGGAAAGACTCAGGAATGTTACTTGTAATGCCCACCCACATTTGAAGTGGTTGATCCCTCCCCTCTTCTACAATTCCTCAGCTGTTTCTGGTCCTCTGAATTGGGTTTATGATGAAAGAGTCTTTCATTTTCTCACTCTTAATCCTACAGGTAATGGGAAAAGCAGGGCTGACCATCATATTTTGTAAGAACCAGTCTTTCTAGTCCCAGTCTAGGCTCTCTGGGGAGACAGAGGTGGCAGACTGGTTTTCCAGGCTCAGGCCAACTGGAACATGTAAGTGAAACTCTGATTACTACCAACTTTCATAGTTTTGCCTTTCACTTTTGAAGATCCTGAACACAGTGAAACCATTAATTACACCATCTTAACAGAGGTTATTTTCCATCAGAGTCAAGGGCTTGAAGAGGAACAATTTATCAGCCTCTCCCAGTTACCATATGTTCCCTACATTATCGTAACTCCACCATCTTCCAGGCCAGAGGGAGAAAAACCTAGATTCTAGAGCATGTCAGAGTAGTCATCAGAAAAAAAAACAACAAAAGCCTACACCACAACACATCAGGCTCTCACAAAGAATATTCTGCTACTGCACTTTGAGCAAGTGGAAGCAAAAGCAACCCCTTTAACCTGAGTTCTCTTCCATGTGATCTAATTAGTGCTGTTCATCTGCTGACAGGTAACTTAAAATGCAGAAACCAGTGATGTCTGGTGGTTCAAGTGCTCAAGCACAGGGAGCAGTATTTTTCCTTACCCAAAACCTGTAATTCTGATAATCATCAATTCTGCAGCGTTACAATGGCTCTTCCAGGTGCTGGGGTTGAGGAGTACACCTGCACCACGTTGCTCAGCAGTGGGACACAACCTCTCCTGGCTCAGACAGTGGCAGATGTGTGGCAGTGCACATCAATCACACCGAACCGCGAGGATGGGAGGAGGAGAAGCCACTGCCATCAGCTGAACCTGCAGGGGGGATTAATGTAACAGAATCTAAATATCCCCCTGGATTTTGGCCAGTGCACAACTGCAGCTACTACCCTTGCTCCTAAGAAAGCAGCCTGGGAACTTCAATTATCGTGGTGGTCAAGGTCTTGGTTTTATATCTCTAAGGCAGCAACTCCAGCAACACAATTATATTGCTCCAACGCCGACTCGAAGGAAAAACTGCCACCCGTTGAAGCACCATCATGTTCTGTACCACATAAATGTTAATTAGAGGTCTTTTTTTAGAAATTATGAGATGCTCCAGTCCTGCACAGTGTGAGATTTGATGAGATGAGAGCACTGGGTGGTACAGCTAGTAAATCAGTTTACTGTACAATCTCATTTCTTTAATGAAGAGCAAATAAGTGAGCCTTAGTAAAGCAAGAGTCCCAGGCGTACACTTGCTAACCAAAATGCTGGATTTAACTTTTTTTTTTGTGTTCCTCCAAAACAGGGAGTGCTGACCTACTGCTAGTCATTAGAGAATGTTCTCCTGTCAGGGGGTCAAAGCTAAGCGTAAACTTTGATGTCAGAATTAAAAAAACACAGAAGAGATGAGTGGCAAGGCCATGATGGGAGAATAACTAGTGCAGTTTTCATAAGGGAATAACTTTTAAAAGCTGACAAGAGCTGTCAAGGTGTCAGGCCTGGAGAAGAGCCAGCACAATTAACATATCCTAGGCTTCAATCTACCAGGAGGGGAAAAAGAAGGATTTATTTTGGACAATTACAAATTAATAAATGGAAGTGTCAGTTCCTCTGTAGAGCGCCCATTAAAGCATTCTACAGGTCAAAACCTCTTACAGTTTCTGTCATGGCAGGCAACGCACTAACATTATTTAATATTTCAAGCAATTTTATTGTCAATGACAGCAGTTGCAGAGGTACAAGAAAATATTTCCCTTAGCAGTATACCAGGCAGTTTACCCCACAGAAATCATCTGTGCTCCCAGAAGTGACTAATATTTTAGACTTCTGTTATGAGCTCTGTGGGGTTTATTTATCTATTTATTTTACTATCGGAACCGCACACCTATGAATGAGAGTGTGAAGTGAAGCACAGGAGGACACACCACACCACTCCCTTACATCCTCCAGCCACACACAGTCCCTGCCCATGGAGTGACAGGCACCTGCTCAGGGCAGCTGTTGCTGTAGAGCCAAACAGCCTCCCACACCCTACAGCTCCTTCCTGCAGGCAGACAAGCTCTCCCCTCCATAAAAATTAGGACAGGCAGAGACTGCTCCCTCCCTGACCTCACTGGCTGCCCTTGTTTCCCTCACTCTGACCCCCCATCAAATTCAGACCTTGCACAGCAAGCAGAGCCATTAACTTCCTTGTGTGAGGCTCACACCAAGCTCGGAAATTGCTTCTGCTGTCCTTTACTTCTACTTGAAAAAAAAAAAATCAGAACAAGAACTGGGTTTGCTTGACCTGCAGAATAACTACCCTCTGCAGCAGACCAAGGAAAGACAGGTGCACTACTTGAACCCTGTTAGTTGCCTTCTCAACAATAAATTGGAGATCAAATATCTCCACATCAGGCAGCAACTTGAGGTATTTGCAAAGGAGCCCATCCTCTCTGTGCATACCCATATAGGAAGGCACAGAAGCCCCTTTGCAGTGGTGGATCCCCAAACTATGGTGAGCAGCCAGTGAAGCTGTACCCAAACAGGAACATAAACCTGGAATTTTACACTTTTCCTACGCTGACGCAATAAGAAGCTTCTGAAGCCAGCACTTTATGAATACACAATCTTTTCTTCTCACTATTGCTTAAAGAAAACGATACAACACTATTTTTGCCTCGTTGATCTTCCTGTTAACGGAGGCAGAGAGATGAGTCATTAGCTACTCCAGTTTCCCTTTGTTCACAGCCAGGCAGGTGTGCAGAGCCAAAGCAAAATACCCAAACAGCACTTGAAAAGAAAATCCGCCACCCGCAGAGACATTTGCAAAAGACTGGCTATCATCTGAGATATTATCTACCATCATTTAAGTAAAGTAACCCCCCACCTCATCATCATAACTTGAGCTTATGCAACCCCTACCATTTCAAGGTTGCCCAGCTCCCACCATTGCAAGTCCTATTGCTCTGCTGTAATAAGAGTTTGCTTGGACAGTCACTCCTCCTCACTCTGATTTTTTTGTTTTGTTTTGTTTTGGGGTTTTTTTGAGTTTAGGAAAAAAGAAAAAGGATCCTAAAATAGGCTTGGTTACAGCACACGCCTTGCAGCAATTTTGGCATGGGCTGTCTGGACATCTGCTTCTGGTTTGACCTACTTCTAAGCATCTGAACACAGAAATCTCCTTGTAAATATTCCCCGTGGAGTACTTTTTTTAGCTTTTAATCCCCCAGCCATTTCACCTGTCCTTCAGAAACCTTCTGAGCTGAACTCAGGTATACTGGGTCTGGCCACCTGAAGATGCTGGCAGTGTTGGTCATGAAGGAGTAACTCAGACTAGAGCTTCAACTGTGCCAAGCAAATATCAAGTGTTCCATGACAAGGTTACAGCCTCTGTAGGCAAAGCAGACGTCAGATAGGTTAAGACTCATGTAACACTCACAGGCAGACTACAATTATTTATCTTAGATGATATTTTTATATATATTTCTCATTATACAATCCATAATTTTTAACCAACACTATATAGCAGGCTGATGCCAGGAAAAGCGTACTAAGTGGTATTCCTTAGAAATGCAAATCATGTAATCATGGGTAGAAACGAGGGAAGAAAATGAAGCAAACCACATCAGCAACGTGCCTTGTACTCGCATCCAAACAAAGGAAAAACAAAGGGTTCATTAAGCGAGAAATGAGTCTTAAGATGGCACAGAAGAAAAGTCTCCTGCTGGGGCAGAGAAGTGGGACTGCAAAGCAGGATGAGAGAGGAGGAGAGGTGGCAGCAGCCTCTGTCTCACAAAACAGAAGAAAGAACCATTCCTGTTAAGCTTAATGCTTGCTTAGCAAAAGAGAATGAAAACAACTAAGGGTGAGTTTGATAAGCATCATTTTAATGTTTCGTTTGCTTATTTGATTTTAATGTTTCGTTTGCTTATTTGATTTTTCTAATTTGTCCTATTTGTGTGTTCCTTTTCACAGCAATATAACCTTCCATTTTTTTATCATCCCCAGTGGTGGGAATGTCTCATACCACACCTTTTGTCCATGAGACAAATACTACTGATAACATTAAGTATCCTTGAACAAGGGTCCTGCTCTTGCAATGCTGGATGTAACCTGTGTGCCTCTGTAGCACCCAGTTGCTTCTCTGACAGCCAGGAGAGGCACAACAATAACAGTGAGGGAGGAAGATGCAGAGAGGTGAGAAGGAGATCTGATCCTTAAGGGAGTCTCCAATAATGATCCCTAACTTCTGGTACTGTCAGAACCCTTCCACACTACTGCTGGGAGTCTCTTGCTTTGTTTCTAGCTCTCACTACAAGCAACTTGTAAGCAGATATGTCTCTCTGTAGTTATAAATCATGTAACACTATGAGATCCTGCAGCAGATGTGCCATACAGATGCCAGCACAAGCAAGCACTTAACAGCTATTAAAAAAATACAAAAAAGGAAAAAAAATAGTTTAAAATAAATTTTAAAAAATCAGCATTAAAAAAGGTGGTCGAGTTTTTTTTTCTTAATTTTGTTGAACGCTAGAAAAGGGAAGGTGGGGTCCAGGTGCAGGGCTTACTTTTGTCTTCTCTTGTTATTATTATGTATATCAAGACTGCACACCAAGACAACAGCAGTAAGTCCTATCAGAGATGCCAGGCATTAGTCACATTAATCATGAATGAACTTGAATTCATATGATTTATAATTTACATTACAGTATACCACAAATCTCTTGCTGGGTCTAATTTAAGAAAAGATACAACATGCTGTTGAAAGAGACAATTCAAGTGCTTGTATTTATATTGTCTGTTGCAGGTTGAATGTCTTAAAAAAATAAAAAACAATCATTCAGTCAAAAGACATCAACGCTTTCAACCGTGTGATGCTGAACCTCTACTCTTCTGCCACATATGGAGACTTTGGAGGAAACTGGAAGGTCCTTTACAGAATCCTTCAGGTTTGTCACAAGGATGTCATGACCAAGCATGGTGAAAGCACAGTGAGAGACTAGGAGGTATGACTGGAGTAACAGTGTTTGGTGTCCTTTAGATGCAGGAAAAGGCTCAGCAGATCCAAAATACAAACAGGACTGAAGGCAGGGGCACATTTCTACCTTTCCTTTTCACTGACTCTCGAAATGTGCTCAAACGAGGGCTGTCTGCCTGTCTGCCAACAGAGGTCAAACTGACCCATTCCTGCTGCCTCATCTGTCCTTTCAAATGCTCACAGAGCCCTCATTTACGTCTTTCTTATCGCAGTCCTTTGCATTGTTAGGGTGGGGAAAGCTTAAATTTGGGAGCCACTCATACCCTTCATTGTACAATTGTAGTCGTAGCACTAATTAAAAAACCAAACTGAAACAAGAGCCAACCAGCAGAGGCTCTGCAGCCAAGGCTGCACTGACTGCATGTGGAAAAGGAGAAGAAAACCCCAAGTTGATGTTTTTGCCTCCACCGAACACTCCTGGAGCGGTTTAGAACTTGAAGACATTGCTGTGTAAGCTGCAATTAAAGTACCCAGAACAAGAGCAATAATTGTTTCTGCCTAAAGAAACCCCAGCACTAGTGTCTGCCCAAGGTATGAGAAATAAAAATACGGTTTTTATATGTACAGGCGTATCACGAAGTTGTAAGATATCCAAGTTCCAAAAACTGAACTTGAGTATCAGGGTCATTTTCGGCTGGATAAGGGAAATGTGAAAGTTCTTAAAAATTAAAATCTTTTGGGGCCATTTTGTACACAGGGGTTTCTCTTTCTCTCTGGGCTAAGAACGAAGGAAGACCCATCATCTTTGACAGGGGATGCCTTGCAGCCAGTTAGGATAAAGGGAAAGCCCCTTTTCAGAGAAAAGAAACCTTTTTAGGCAAAAATGAATATATTGAACTTATGTGGAAAAGGGTGGGATTTTGTGAAACTATAAAATGTGTAAGATGTAAGCCCAAGGGGTCTTTTTCCCCAGAAAGTCAGCGAGAGAAAGACCCGGCGCACCGAATAAATTCTTCCTTGTTTCTTTGTTCCTTGAATTTATGCTGTCTTTCTAAATTTAAAAGAGGGATATTTCCCACACAAGGCATCCAGCCTTTCCTGATATGGAGTGTGAGAAGTTCACCTCTGGCTCCAGAGAGGTCCCAGTGTCCTGTTGCCCACAGAGCGCAGAACGAGCCGGGGTCACCACTTGTGGGAAACCCACTCTCACTTCCCTGAAGTTTGTTTGTCTTGTCACATCTCCTCACAAAAGGCAGTGCTGATTGCAAGGCTACGTTTCATCAACAGGTCAGAGCTCCCACTAAAAAAAGAACAAGCTTTTCCTGAGTTGAATGGAGCATTGATTTTGCAATAATTACCCTAAGACTTAGCGGGGTTTGTACCGAAAAGGTTGTGCAGTTCTTCCCAATGAAGAATGAACTCTCATATGTAAACCAGCGTGCACAAACCACAGGGCATAAAGTAAAATTCCAGCAGAGCTCCCAGGGGAAAAAAAAAAAAAAATATCCTGAAACTTTTTTTTGGTAGCAAATAGGAAACTACGAGGTGGCTTTTGCAGGACCAGGCATGGAGTACTGACCACTCACATGCAGCACTTAATTGTTTCAGCAAATTAGATCATGTTGTAAGAAATTATTCACCTTGAGAGGTCAGAACTTAATATATTACTAGCAATGTGTTAGTTTTTCCTTCACTTTCTCTGTGACAGCTCAAAACCATGGAGTAACAAAATGCTTCTCGTGTTATTCATCATTTCCAGGTAATCTATAATCTGCTTGATTGCTTTCAGGACAGCAATGGAACTGCATTTGGAATTCTTGAAAACTGCAGAAAAGGTATTCTGTTGATTGGTTTGAACTTTGCAGCGATAATGATGCTTAAATTAACTTTGGGAGACTGACTCTGTTTGAAGCATGACTGAAAATAAGAAGTAATATTTTTCTTGCAGGTAATTGCTTAGCTAATCTATAGCCTAATACAACAAAGCAAGTGATGGGCAAACCACCATCTGATCTCCAAGCTTGTATTACACAAGTTTTTAAACATTGCTCCCCTCAAAACACTGTACATCAAAAGATGCATTACAGTATGCACAATGCCTCAGGAATTATGAACTAAAAAGTGCTATTTTTTTCCTATCTTCAAGTCCTAATTATTGTGCCCATTCTTATCATAGGGCTGAATGGAAAAAAAGTATTTTCTTTTGCAACAGTGTTGGCCAAACAGCAAAAACCTGATAGATGCTGATATGGTAAAGCAAATTTAAAATTAGCCTCAAGTTCAGCTAACTTTGCTGTAGAAAGTTTCATGAACTGATTTAAAAAGACAAACTTGAACTGAAATATAGGAGTAGAGTTTTAAATAAAAGAGTGAGCCACAGAGCAGTAGAAATGCATGCCAGGGAGAAAAACATGCAGGATGTATGGAACAAACTGTGGTTCCTCCTGTCCCTTAGTCCTCCCTCCCTCCCTCCCTCCCTCTTTGTGTTGGTCCTGTAATTTTTTTCCCCCTCACTTTAGTAACGTGCTCAATCTAGATTTTTAAAATAGTAATAAATAGGCAATGTGTGGTTGAAAAAAATCTGTAATTTCTTTTTTTTTGGATGGAAATCTAACATTAGTGATTTATCAGGTTCGGTATCTGGATACCGAACAGGACAGAAATCGGAAGGCTGCAATAATTCAAAACTAGAAAGAAAATAAAGAACTGAGGATAAACACTAAGTTTCTAAACTGAGGAAGGGTTTCAGCTGGGTGAGGTTTCTCCTGCATTAAGGGAGAGGCTCCTTGTGGAATTGGTAGTGTCAGTGCATGGGCCTAATGCTCTGTTTGCAGGGACAGAAAGGGTATATACTCCTCTACTGTAACTGTCTTTGCTCTGAAATCACTTTTTCAGAAAAAAAAGAGTCTATTAATTAATGAAACATTATTACAGAATCAGATTTCCCAAACATGGAAAACAGAAAAAGTTACACAGTATCTTTTCTGTTATTAAGTACTAAGGCAGGAACATAGTGATATGTCTTTTCTTTGGTAATGAGAAAACAGAATGTTTGTTGGGAACAAAATTGGATTTCGCAGAATTAATATTTTATGCAGAAATATCCTCATCTAACCCGTCAGTACAAGTTTAGAGCTAAAAAGTGCCTAAATACTCTGTTATGCTGATACCCATCAAGAAGACAATTTCTGGGATTAAAATTCATAGGCAAAATAAAAAACTGGAAGGGAAACAAATATTTTTCTTTCAGCCGGGAAACAGTGTGAAGTTTCTCCCTACATAGGCTGAAAAATTCATAAAGAACAAAACTTATCTGTTTAATTTTAAAATACATTCTGTAAAGCAGAATAAAGAGTACCACTGGCAGTCTTCCACTGCAGACCAGGAAAACTCTTTCCAAGTGGCTTTGTGCCCTAACACAATGGGACTGTATTTCCTCTTTTCCTGAAGCCTTCCAGTTCCTGCTAATTTTCTCCCTGCACTTCAGGGTCACACCACACCTGACTGCAAACCACCCACACGTGGTGGCAGGGGTGACCCTCGTCTTGGCAACCTACCATCCCAAAACAAGGCTCCCCCTTGAACTGTCTCGCTGACATTTGCTCTGGACATATCCTTACATCCCGAAGGAGTGGAGCTCCTCAGCCTGTCTCCCTCCTTCACAGCCCAGTGTGCTCCTGTCATGTTGGCAATTCTGCCTTTCTCTTCAGAGGAACAGAACAGGGATTTGTTCTGTTGGTTTTTTTTTAAAGGAGCTGAGAAAGGAAGCATCAAGTCTATTGCAAGACTCTGCTCCAATGCTCCCAGCAGTGCTGAGCTAGAATTAATAGACCTGGCAATGACCCTTATTAGCATTACTGCCAGTACAAGTGCTTAAAACTTAAAAGGAAGCTTTTCGCTAATAAAATCCCCAACAAAGAAACCCCAGTCCAACCACAAAAGACCATTAAATAACACAGTCGTCATGGGTAAAAAAACCCCAAACCCAACCTGAAATACAGTGACAGAGCAGCCTGTACCTGGGAGAGGAGGGGGTCATTTTGTGGTTGTATGTGCATTACAAATACACATATGAACATGAATGCACAGCTGAACCTTCACTTGTGTTCCCTTAATATTTAAAAAGGCTACAAAGATGAGTATGTTTTCCTGAGGGGAAAAAAAGAAATCTAGGAAGACATGCCAAGATACATTCTGGGAAAGCAATAAAAACAGTAAGAAAGGGCCACATAAGATCGATTCAAACAAAACTGTTTAAATCCTCATCTGTGCTCACTTAACGCTCGGCAAGTTCAGACTGCCTGCCCATGAGGACACACCAAGATGTGGCTCTCTTCTAACAGGAGACACGAGCTAAAGTAAGACAAGGAATATAAAATTACTTCATTCCAGAAAATTCAGCTGCTGGAATATAATATAAATCTTATATTAAAAATGATTAAAAAAGAAGAGAAAAATACAATGAGAAAGAGAAATGCTGAAATGCATTGCAAGGAATCATTTTCACTGACAAGGAATGGGAAAAAAAATGACACTGGAAGTGCATCCCTGTGTCCCAGAAGCTCCATCCAATGGCACGTGCCGGGCTCACACTCTCCCTAGGAGGGATGAAGCAGCTGGCATTGCACCTGCATCCTGCTGCCCTTCCTCGCTCTCCCTGCAGAAATACAGCCACCCCTCAGTCTTTCAAGGCACCATGGGCTTGGCACTTTCCTGATCCTAGACCAGCAGAGTCGGTGCTTAAAGGAGTGATTTATCACTTTCAGGGATTGTCACGGCCATAAATTTTCACGGTGGCCTTCTTGTCTTATTTGTCATCTCAAACATCCCTCGTGGCTGGGCTCAGCGTGCAGCAAGGACCAGCAAAATGCCATTTCAGGCTGCTTCGAGCTGTGCTGGGGCTGCCAACTGCTGGAAGGGGACAGGACCCAGCCGAGAGCAGCTGCCCTCACCCTCTGCCTCTCATGGATGTGTGTCCAGCAAAAGCGGATATGCGTCATGAAACAAGCACTGTCCTGCTCTGCACCTCTCCTGGTGATCCCCTTTACCATCACCTCACCCTATCAGGTAACAACTCTAGCTTTTCCAGTGGAGCTTAAAAACTTTTTTTAAAACTGGAGAAACAGAAGTTTTAATATTCTTCTTTTATGAAATCTCTTATTAGAGAACGCCCCCAATATCTGAGTTACCGTATGTCACGTTTGTTTTGCTTAGGAAGCAAATCTTCAGAAAATTCTGAAACACTTTAGTTTTTATCCTGTACTTCACCAAAGCTCTAGACACACTGCTCTAGAAGATAGCACTATTTTTGAGAACCATTATTTCTGCATTTCAAAGATTGCATACAACGTGTTGCCTCTGGCTCAGTCTGATTCCAGTAGCTCCAGGGGAAACCCAACCTGCAAAAAGCAGGCCTGAAAAATACAGCATAAAATCCTGTTGGCTCCCAGCAAGCAGTTAACTTCTTTCACTTCATGATTCTCCCAGTACATGTGCTATTTCCCTTCAAACAGACACAAACTCTTGGGCTATGCCAGAAGCTGCAGATGCACTGCAGTGCTCGCTCTGCAAGTGCCAACCAAGGAGAAGATGTGGGTGTTTTTCTTTTTCAGAGGGAATAACTCTACAATGAGAGGTTTTTTTAAAAGAGCTGTAATGATGACTACAAGGATTCGTTGCTTTGTTTTTAAATTGCAGGCTCAAACAACTGCTTACATCTAATTATGTTTGCTGGGAATACTGGCATCCCAAATGGGCTACACCGCTCCTTATCCACTTTGTACCTGGTAGGAGGTACAGCTTTAGTAAAATGATGAGGCTTTTATATTATTGTTATGCCTAACCACACCCTTCCACTTACAAATTTCATGTTCTCCACCCGTATGGCACGAAACATTTATTCAAACACATAAAGATGAGTTAAGTTTGGACTTCTGACTGACTACAGATCGATATTCTCTAGCTTATTAGGCATTGATCTCAAAAAATTTGCAAAGAAAAACATGTAAGAAGAGGAGAAAAACACAGAAGAAATCTGTGTCTGGAATAGGGAAAAGGGACAAGTACTCATTTAGTCTTTCTGCATAATTTGTCCATTATTACCTCCATACAATTTTAAATACATTTCTAGAGCACAGAGATAATTTTCATCCAGGGAGAAACAGTTTGAGAAATGACCTCTGATTCTGTGGGGAAAATTTCCTACTTATAATTTACTTAATTGATTGTATTTTCATATGTAGATGCAAATACATTAGGGCTATTTATTTTTCATCACAGCTTTCACTGTTATTGTTGCTTGATATTTGGAAAAGTCCTCCTGGGAGACGAAACAGCACCAAGCTCTCGAGTGTGCTGCTGTGATATTAGGTGATTAATCAGAAGTTCTGGGATGAAGAGGAAGACTTTCATAAGCAGAAATAATACCCCTTTATTCCTGTAGTGGCAGAAGTCTCTTGAGGAATCGCTGATGCAGGGGACTGAGCTGTGGGACCCAGCCTTCTTCACCAAGCAGACAAGCACAACTCACCCGCTCCGAGCGGCTCTAAGGTCATCCAGAGCCTCAGATTTAATGCTCAGCCACATTTATCAAACCCACAGCATTTCGAGGATTTTTTTTCCACCCTGCATGAATAAAGCAGTTCAGAGAGCTCCTCGTGCACTTCCAGAAATGCTGAATAAAATCATAGAGATGTTTTTAAAGTCCTGGCGCCGGTCTTAAAATCTGCATCCCGGGATTTTAGACCATCATCATCATCAAATAGTAATTCTTGTAGGATTCAAAAATGTAATATCTGCAGAGAGGGATTTGAGCAGTCTCTGCAAAAAGCCATGAACTATGAAAGCTGGGGAAAACCCCTTTTCAATGACCTCATCACTGTGGATATTTCCTGCCTTCTCCAGCAGAATGGAAGAGACTCCCTGCATGATGTTATCACATGTCCTGCCCCAGCCAGAGAATCCACATCCTGATCTCATCAGACCTTTGCATATAACCCAATACCTGTTCCCCCCTGTAAAACCCCCCCAGATAAAGTGGGTTTTCCCCTATGATGTACGTACTAAGACCCAAAGGTTTGTAATTTAGAATTTCCCCTTCACCTCATCCCTGGAAAGTCCCCAATTGTAACAGAATGAATATGCAACCCCCCTGTTGAATATGTAGGTCCTAAACCCTTTATATATGAACTTGTGAGTCCAAATAAACTATTCCAGCTTCTCGCCTCCCTGGGATCATATTAGTTTATTGACCTCCACAAATCCTCTCATTACTATATTAAATAACAGCAATTCTGCCTTTGTTACATTTCTCCCTGTATTGAGCTCATATTGAGAACATTTTTGTTTTAAAGTACACCTGCATTTTACTTTGTTTTTATTTTTTTTTTTTCTTTGTCTAGGCTTTCAAAGCAAAGCAGAGAGTTCATTTCTGCCTATTACCTCTGACTGCTTGCAAGTTGCTTTTCCAGGAGTACTTCATAAAGGCTCCAGCTATTGCTCTCCAAACCATATTGTCAAAGCTGACAACAAGAACACACTAACAGAGGCAGTGAAGCTCTTGAGACAGTGAACTCCTTCAGCTCCTAGGAAATAAAATTAGTTTTTTGCCCTACTCCTATGCTTCCTTTCTGGACCGCTCAGAAGGACCTCACTCTGTCTCAAAGTGGGTGTTCAGAGTTGTAAGACACAACCAACACCTGACAGCACAAGGCCCCCCATCCAAAGGAGGAAAAATTAAA
The DNA here is from genome assembly GCF_003945595.2 of Pipra filicauda. Lineage (NCBI taxonomy): Eukaryota > Metazoa > Chordata > Aves > Passeriformes > Pipridae > Pipra > Pipra filicauda. Next base: position 751,237 of record NW_024104474.1, on the reverse strand, counting down.
ATTTAAAAATCTTCTGGTTTAAATCCTGTGAATTTTCTGTGCTTTTAAATCTATGGAAAGAAAAAGATAATATCCTACAATAGAATTGAGGTACAGGAGCTGTTAGGAATGTTTTCTCTGATAAACCCTCCCATGGCTTAGATGGTGTGACAACAGAGAGCACAATTAGGATTAAATGTGGCTTTTCAGAAAAGCTGGGATGAACTCAGGTTTAGGCAGAGCTTTCATCCATTTGATCATATAGGAACCACTCTCAGGTGCCGGGATCACTGAAACCAAACTGGCTGCACATGCTTACAACTGTCCTTCAATCGTGGGAAACTTTTTCTAGCAAGTACTTCCCCATCCATCATTATAGAAAGGTTTCACTGAAGGGAAAAAGAGAAAAAATATGAAGCAAAACCCAAAGATGGATTATTAGTTCCTCTCACCCCTACTGAACTGCTGGAAAACTTCTGAGGTAGGAAGTCTCGAGACAAAGTCAGAGCATTCAACAGTACCACCTGCAAATGGCTCCATCAGGCTTATTAAATTAGGTTACTCAAAAAAAAAAGCACTTAGTATGAATTTCCTTGAAAGCAGAGCAAATCAGAGCAAGCCTGTGCTGCAGCATATGCTGCCTGCCAGCTTTTACACCCAAAAAACAGGAAGAGGAATCTGTTTCTTTCATAACACCAATAGAAGCCACCACAAAAAAATACTCATGGAGAGTTAAACTTGATTTAACATTTTAATCTCAGGAATCAATAGTCTTATTTGCAGGTAATATGACTGAGAAGCACCCATACAATTTTTTCTACTGGAAAACTGAAAACTTTTCTCTGATTTCCTACCAAGATTAAAGTTGTGAAGACCTTACAGAGGAAGAGGATGGCTTCCTGTGCTTCCCCAAACACACCCACAAAGCCACCTGCAAACACACACAGACCCCTTACACAAAAAACAGAGGGGCAGGATCTGCTGTGCTCTGTCAGATGCTGGTGCAGGGCCCACCATCTCCTGTCTACAGCCACCAGAAAACACTGCAAGCAAGCCCCTGTTCAGTCTCACACCTGACCTCTGTTTCAAAATCAATTTTTCATCCATCCTGAATGGAGGGATGAGGACTGCAGCCCTCAGGTTCTCATTATTTCCAAGTGCTTCAGAGCACTTATAAATTAATAAATAAAAATCCTAAGTGAGGTCAAGTGGGGAAGACTCTGCCCACCACTTCTTTTTTTCCTGCCATCCATTAAGGACCTGCTGCTGTGTGAACATAACACCTGAAGAATCAGTTCCAGCTCTGTTTTAACTAAAACTCATAATAAGCAGCTGCAGGATGCAATGAAGCTACCTGCTAATTTCTTATCTAACATATATATCTTTCCCTCCAGCTTCTCATGGATTGCTATTGCTGCTGGGGTCCACATCTCCATAGTTCTCAAACCTAAATCTAACACTCGTGCTGACAGTGTAAATTATGGGCTAAATAAAAACACCAGTGAGAGAGGGAGGGAAGTGTTTCAGGAAGATGGGCTGACAGAAAGAAAAGCAAATTATCTTACATAACACAGATATAAAACGTGTGTAGCAACTCGTCTACATTCACCCTGAGCAGAATTACAAGACAAAGGGAGATTCAATTAGAATGGAAAGCAATCAATCCAGATACACAACCATATGATTTCACCAGATTAGAAAAAAAAAAAAAAAAGGATACAGAATAATTACCAGCTAAGTGGCCTAAGTAGAAATTTCCTGTACAGCTATTACATATCTTTACATTATCATTACATATCTCTTCAGTGGAGTCAAGATGCATTGTCTTTCCCTCTGAATTTCATAGACTTGACCCCTCTACAGACCAGGATGTTGCTCTGGGATGCATTGCCTTTCTCACTATGTGGAAGCACAGCTACCAAAGTAGGGCACACAACCTGGAAGTGCAGTGATAAAATGAGGTGGTAAAAATGTCAATTATAATGTCCTAAAGCTAACACATATCTTATTGTGATCTTAGCCAGAATCTTTTCGTTACCACAGCTGGTTTTTGATTTTTTTATGCAATGCATTTAAGTGAAATCCTAGCTCATTTCAGAACTGGATCTGCACAAATTGAAGTAAATCACAGCCTATTTCAGAACTGCATCTGCACTACAGGAAAGTTTACCAAAGAATATGTCAAGTTTCTTGTGCACATCTGTTGCAACAAACGTTTCCCAGTAAGTCATGTCTTAGTTATACCCCAGTATTTACGTGCAAAATTAAACTGATAAGGAAATTATAGATTTACACTTTTCATCATATTATTCATCATTCCCTATTCCTCTTCACTGTTAAACTACTCAAATTTCTCTTCCTTCCCATCTCAGAATCTTTGACTGTAGAATCTACAAGATAAGATTTGTTTCTAAGGAAATGCTTTATTTTGCTTCCCAGAACCTGAAACTGGGGACAACACAACTGTGATTGTCTGCAGGACATCTTATTTCATTATTCTACATGAAACTAAGTTGAAATAGCGAGCAGATTCCTCTTACCTGTTTGTGAGCATGATCATAAGAGTTAATGTGATTGTCAAACTCCTGGTGTTTATAGTACTGCTTGTCACAGAGTTCACAGTAGAAGTTGGCTTTAAGATCTTCCAGAGCTTTTGCTATCGTGTTTTTCTTTTCAGCATAATCCTGGAGGGGGGTGGGAAAAAGTAATTTTAGTTTTGTCTTTGATGCTGCAAATGGATTTTGTGCTCTGCAGTTAATCATATTTGTAAACATTTACACACCTCCGTAACTAAAAGCCTTCCCGTATTTGCTGTGTTACACTGCACATATTTGCTGGATCTGCAGCAAGGCTGAAGATTTGCACACTTTAATTTGCTCTAGAGTTGCCAGCTCCCCTTCGGGGCTCTGTCAGAGGCCAGAAGGATTTCCCCGGGTTCTGTCTAAATACAAATATTTATCACACTGAAGGCTATTTTCAAGTGAATTTCCATCCAAGCCTCGCTGCTCAGCAAGATACCCAAGCAGAATAAGCATGAAGATACAAATGGCAATAATTTAGTTATCAGGCTATTACAAGAAAGTCGCTTTCTAAAAAAGAAAACAAAAATTAAAAAAAACCCTACTGGGTCCCCTTGAACACCCACACACATGAAACATGGGGAACACTCTCACAGCTGAGATGGAATGAGTGTTTTCCTCACTTTGTATTTGTCATCCCATACTAGAAGGACACGTATCTGCTTATCAGACATCAGCAAAAGCATCACACACAACCTTGCTTATCATTTATGAGCAAATTATAGACAAGTAATATTTATTAATTTCCTAAATAGCATGGCCTGTTCTGAAAGAGCATGGAAATGGTCTGTCATCTCGGATTAGTTTAGTACCAGTTAAACACTGAACATGTATAACCTCAGTGCAATGACTCCTGCTTTTGACAAGACTGTCTGGGATAGAATCTCAGCCCCAAATCCCCAAACACATGAAATATTGTTTAAGAAAATATTTGCTTCTCAAAGTTTCATCACTCTGAGCTCTTTGGAAGTGACCCTAAATTCCCCGTCTTACTCCTTGTTCAGTTAGATGAAGATAAAAGTTGATATTGTAATCAGAGCACCCAAAACTGAGTTAATCTGGGGGAAAAGTCCCTTACTGCTATCAGTTTTCACAGCTGACAACTCACAATTTCAATATATTTTGGGGACTTTAAAATGGAAAATTTATGGTTTTTACATTAGAATATTTTCATAACAGTGATGTTTATTAAAAAAAAAGGAGAGGACTAGTAGTCATATAATTATATCCACAAAGTACTTATTATTTAAAATAGTACTTTAACTATAATTCAGCATGACTGGACTGCTAGCAAACACTCTTCATTCACACCCAAACTGGGGTATTCCCTCACCAAAACTGTGCCCATTAAAAGAATCACAAAAGTCATTTCAGAGTGGTGTTTTGAATACTGGCTGACTAATGAGGAATTCACACATTCCTAACACTTCTCTAAAATTATGTTTCATAAAGTATGTTTGGTTTAAAGCCAAAATGGGTTAGCATTTTATTTCAAGATACAGCAGTATTTTACACTTGGAAATACATTTATGCAGTATTGAAACTTATCCTGGAAACTCTGCACTTAGTTCTTGGTATTAACTCATAAAAACCACAGGTTTGAAAACACTTCAACTGTTACCAAGAGATGCCTGTGCTTACAGACTCACAGAATATGCTGAGTTGGAAGGGACCCATAAGGATCATAAAATCCAACCCGCAGCCCTGCCCAGGACCAGCCCCAAGAGTCACACCATGTGCCTGAGAGTGTCATCCAAACGCTTCTTGAACTCTGTCAGACTTAGTGCTGTGCCCACTGCCCTGGGGAGCCTCTTCCTGTGCCCAACCACCCTCTGGGGGAAGAACCTCTTTCCAATATCCAACCTAAACCTCCCCTGACACAACTTCAGGCCATTCCCTCGGGTCCTGTCCCTGGTCCCCCCAGAGCAGAGCTCAGTGCCTGCCCCTCCTCTTCCCCTCACGAGGAAGTTGTAACTGCAGTGAGGTCTCCCCTCAGTCTCCTCTCCTCCAGCTGAACAGACCAAGTGCCCTCAGTCACTCCTCACACGGCTTCCCCTCAAGGCCCATCACCATCTTCGTTACCCTCCTTTGGATGCTCTTTAATGGCTTAACATCTTTCTTACATTTCAGTGGCCAAAAGTGCCACAATATTCCAGGTGAGGCCGCCCCAGGTCAGAGCAGAGCAGGACAATCCCCTCCCTTGACTGGCTGGTGATGCTTTGCCTGATCCCCCCCAGGACATGGTTGGCCCTCCTGGCTGCCAGGGCACTGCTGACTCATATTCGACTTCCTTGTAGTCCACAAAGGGATGATTCCTAATTTTGCTTTTTTAAACCATGAAAAAGAAAAATCTGAATTTGCAGGAATTATCAGGACTCTGAAATATTACATATATGACGTCTGTGAAGGACGAGAGGCAACATGATGGGTTCTAAGACAAGAACAGTGAATAAATAATAATTTTTTATGAAGATCTCACATCATGCTGTTGATTAACCCTTGAGCAAACTTTTGCAAGACTTACTAATGTTGCATACCTTACATAACTTCATTGGTGGTGTTCTTGATATAAAGCACCCTTTTTAAAACAATATACTCATTATATAGTGAAATCTCACCTAAATGCAAATAAATTTGACATGCCAATGCACCCTAATGAAGCAGAGACACTGGAACCCCATGAACAACTTTACTGCAAAGTAACAAAATCTCTTCAGGATCTTGGGGTTTCTATCCCTAAATGACTTCAGCTACGGTTCTTTTGGGGAACAGGGTTAAATTTACATTACAATATTACCTCACAGTTTCAAAGGCAAGCAAAGAATGGCAACACATCATCTAAATCAGATGTAAGCAGATGGAAAAGAATAATGGAGTTCAATCATGTATGGAGAAGGGGAAAGATGGGACTTTTAAATGACAAGAACCAAAAACATTTGGGAACATGTGAATGGCTGCATTGGATCAGGTCAATCTTTTAAACCTGTGTCAGATTTTATTCTTACAAGGAAAGTGACTCTTAACTAAGCACAATTCCCTTGGTTTTGTAGGTGCATTCTGCTAGTTACAGTTGGTGAATATTGGAAAAGGTCATAAACACTCATTTTTTACTCCCTTTGACCAGGTCACTCCTAAACATATATATCCCCTACCACGCTGTCTCTCAGGTATTGTTCTCTGAATGACACAGTTCTAGTTTATTCAGTCATTCCTTATATCAGGGCCACTCATCACCTGTGTTCTTGTCACAGCCTCCAAAAAAAGACATGAGAACATGCTACACCACAGTGCCATGCAGGACTATATTAATAGTCTCTATTTTCTACCCTCCTCCTCTTTGAATTTTTTAAGAATCATGATAGAGCACTAAACCAACACGTTTATACAATTCCTTCATTGCCCACATCCTTTGCTGCTGTACAGTACTTTGCTGGCAGGAGATGTTTCTATCCGGCTGCTAAACTTCACCTGACTCCAGAAAATTCCCATTTCTCCAATGGCAGCACTGGCCACTAACAAACCTCAAGGCTTCAGCTTATGCATTTCACATGTACACACAAAAATTTCCTTAAGACACCCCTTAATGGAGGGTGTTCAGGAGATTCTCTGTGGCCATTGGATCCCCTGGGGTGTGTCAGGACTGAGTCAACTGTGTCAACTGTTCCTGCTACTGGTTGGCATTGGGAGCCAAGGAAAGTCCAATTTCAAGGATGAATGGAGGATGGAAACAGGAGAATACAGGCTGCTGGTTCTCTGCCTGCTCTGTTATTTCTATTGATTTTGCAAGGAGTGCTGCCTTGGCAGAGGAGGCTTTTCTCCAGCTCTGTCAATTTTGATGAGGGATAACTGCCCAAAAACTGACAGGAAAAAAATTACAGTCCCTGGACCTTGAGAGCAGCAGGCAATGGACTGCAGACAGAAATAACCTGGAAACTTATCGGAAAGAAATATTCCTGGAGTAAAGTAGCAGCCAAAAAAACTCACTTAAATTGGTTAAATACGATCAAGCTTAGTTTCATTTTCATCAAGATTTGCAAACGGTCCTGGAAGTTTTAAAAGAACTCTGAATTATGATTCAGCCTGGTAATGAGACTAAGAACTGAGTGTCACTTAGTTTCATTATTTTTTTCCTGAAAGGTTTATTATCTGAAAGCCTACAGCTATAATTCACTGTAGCTATTTTTCATAATTTATATGAAAGATGTCTAATAAGTGATCCCATCTATCAGCTGGCTTTATTTCTCTAAATCCATCTTCTCCATCCTCCAAAGCCTTAAGCCTGGACAAATGCTACTGCAAACATCTGATAAATTGGATTAAGAGCGGGCTCCATCCGCAGAGGGGCTACCTGTCACTAACCAGACTGGATTTTCTACTCCCATTATAGGAGAGAGAAAGAAAGAAGGAACATTAAACTCTTTACACAGATTACTTTGGAGAGCTGACTGGATGCCTCAGTCTAGGGGATATTTTTATGGAGTGCACTTCAGGCTCATACTTCTACTGTCTGCAGAAAGGTCAGCTAGACACAAAAAAAAAAGGAAGAATGTGAAATTATAATACATTATCTACTCCATGGTGATTGCTAGTGTGAATATTCTTACTTTACAATAAAAGTGAGCTCCTTTTATTGCAGTAAGCTATTCTGCATTTACTGTAGACTTAAAAGGGTCAGGCCTGCAGTCACTGCAAAGCAAAATGTATTACAGAAATAAACCCCTTCTTCAGGATAATTTACTGGTATAGTCATCCCAGAGAGGATTAGACTGCTCTGGTCTGATCCTCTCGATTAGAGCCCATTAGACCTGACAGATGTTCCAATGTAACCTTGTTTCACAAAAAATAGTTAAAGCATTTCTTTTCTGTCCCAATAACCGAAATAAAAAAGCAAAATTGTATTTTGAATATTGTCAAAAAAATCAAACTAATACTCTCATTTTGGCAAAACAATATATATTAGCTATATTAATATGAAAGAACCAGCCTAAAAAAAAAAAAAAAGAAAAAAAATCATCCACAACTTAAGAGCACGCTTCCCTATAGTCAATTAACTGTGATATCCATGGGCACAATTAACAACAGATTCCTTAATTTCTGGTATATTCACATGGTATTATAAAGACAGTACAAAGGAGTAGATTTTGTGGAATAAAATGTACAACTTACTACCACCTCCTCTGCTATCAATCTTGGTATTACTTGGTATATATAATTTTTTTAATAACTTTGCATAGCACTTTTTCTTCCCATGTAAGCAGTCTATACGTCATCCACTGATGCACTTGAAGGAGTAAATAAAAAATAGAATGCATTAATAATATCAATGCGGTGTAGTAACAAATCTAATTATTTATAAGTTTCCTGTCCTTATCAAGGCAGGGAGACCAAAGCAAAAGGCAATTAGATACACTGATCATTCATTTCCATAGCAAGTGCCAGTTTCATAGCAAGGAGACTGATGACTGACTGGGAAAATAAATACCCAGAACATTGTCAGGTTTTTTTGTTTCCCTCACCCAAAACTTTCCCGTTAGCTGTGAGATGTGATACCAAACTACAGCTCATGAGGCCGTGAACATCACATGCTGTTTTCTTGATCCCTTCTGACATTCTTCTCTTGGGCAAAGGTCCTTCCACCAGCAGTGCCCCCGCTGTTTCTCCACACTGGATGAGGATGGGGCCAAGGAAGGAGGGGTACCCTGAAGATCCCCACATTAACTGAACATCAGAGGCTGAAAAACCTCACCTTACTTTTATTTTCTCTTCAAGATTACCTGCAGACACCCAGCTTCAACTACCACACTTCCTACATACAAGGGAGCTAATCAGTATTCTCTTGAAAATGCCTACTTGAAAATGCTATTGAAGACGTGCAAATTATTATAAAACTGGCTTCTCAACTCCTCAATAAACTCTCGCAGACAGTATTTCATGTTTAGATAAACACCCTAGCATTAGGATAAATAATATGGTGAAATTAGAATGAAACAGCAAAATTTATTCCCATCAGTGCTGTTTGCTTCCTCCAGTCATCCTGAATTTTTCTGCAACACCAGATTTGTTACCCATACACCTACTAATGCAAACAGCTGAATCCCACACCCCCTGCACTAAATGGAGCGAGACAGATGCTAACAGGGCCAAAGCTGGACTCAGTGGAGAACAAAGCAATGCAGAACAGTGCCCTGCAATGGAGAGACTGAATTAACTTGATAGGAAGCTTATGATGAGCTAGCAATTCGTTATCAGATTTGTCTGTCTCATTAACTCACTTAAAGCACTTATACTGTATAATTACTTTTAACTGGGACTCATAAAATCACTTGATTGGTTTTTTTTTTTTTGCCATTAAAACTGCTGGGCATTGGTCTGTAGAATTATTTATTTATTCTAATGCCTTAAAAAAACCTGCTTGCAGGCAGAGCATGCACTTAAAAAGGTGAGCATGCTGGCCACAAATTTTTGCTTGGATGTTGTATTAAGAAGGAGCTCTTTATCAGTGCTCATAAGAAAGCACAGGTCTAGTTATGTCAGAGAAAAATTTATCAACCCCATCTCTACCACTAATCTTTTGATGTACAGACAAAGCAGAACTGAAGAAAGCTTTGCTGTAGAAAAGAAAGAAGGTTTAGCTCTAGATAATATCTTCTTCACTGAATGTTCATCACTGCCTAATGATAAGCAAGGGAAGAAGGAGCCTGGTATTAATCTCCTTTATTCCCCTACGTTAAGTAGTCCAGTCACATACTTTAATTAGAGCAGAATTTTGATTTTAAAACATCCTGGGGTTTAAACCATTTTGGCTTTTAATTTCCTTACAGCAGGCTTGTAAACATCTAAAGATTTTCATAGCTACTTAATGTAATTCCATTGACAGGTAAGTGTCTAACGTAATTAGACTCTTCAGAAAAATCAAGTTTTTTCTGTTTGATCCTTCCAGCGACACGGGGAACTAAATGAAGTGCCTTTTAACCCTGCAGAACTCACGGCCCTGGAGATGGACTCAAAGTCCCTCTCCAGCATGAAAACTGAGCACTGGAACAGATGTCAGCGTTCGTGCCTGGCAGATCTCAATCCCAGGGTCACGACCACAGCTCTCAGAAGCATTTCAGCACCCGAGGAAGGGCAAAGGATGGGTTGAGGGCGAGTTGTTTATTTATTTCACCGCGGGTTAACTGACTGCCAATCGACTGGCTGCTATTAATTTGTATTAAAAACTTCCCCTAGAGCTCCTGAAGCTTTAATGTGTTGGCGAAGTTAGTTGTTGGTCTAATAAAAATTGCCAGTAAAGTTGGCTGCGGCATCGGGGACATGGGAAAATTGGACCTCATCTTATTAAACAGATTTAATTTTGAGCATATGATTTATCTAGGGGACAACTTCTACATGAAATTTTGCATATCTGCATTTTCAGGATGAGAGTTTTTGTTGATTATTGTGTTCGGTTTTCCTAGCTTTGGCTTCTCTAACTTGGCTATTATAATTTTCTTTTCTGCAAGATTTTAACATGATCCTCTATAGTGATTTTCTTTTCTTTTTACTAAGCTTTCAAAACAGGTTTTCTTGTATTGTCTCTATTCCGCTTTTGCTTATATTTTTTTTTAAGATTTTTTTTTTTTAAGGAAAGCCCAAAGGAATATAATAATATTCAATTTAAAATAAAGATGTTTCTATCCTGTTTTGTTCCTCTCAAAAACACAACTCCTCCATGACTGGTTAAACCCACAATCTGTTCTACTTTTAAAAAAAATCTGAAATATTGTTATTTAAACATAAATCAACGTCTCAAAAACCGAAGCATTAGATTTGCCCTGCTGAGGAAGTTTCAAGCTGTATTTTAAAATCAAGAGGGATTGATCACGTTTTCACAGCCAGTGTGTTTGTCAGGAGGCACTGAAGGGCACACGGTGCCCACTGGAGTCAGTGCTCCTGGAAATCCCCACAGCAGGCTCAGGGATTGTTCTTGACGGACCCTTTCACTGATTCCATTCTACTACGGCTTTTCCAGACCATTAAATCTTTTCATGCAAATTCCACTATCCTTTTATAGCTTCGGGGACCCATCATGACCAGCCTTACATTATGTGCTTTGAAGTTATGTGCCAGGAGCACTTAACCATCCAGCCATTGAGAGGGAGACCTGAGATCTGCAACTCTCCAAGGCAGGTTTGTGTGTCTGCCCAACAAGTCCTGGACACAGACAGGAAACAATTCCAGCTGCAAGCCAGAGGGACAGTCTATTCTAGCATATAGCTGATGGTCTGTATCCGTTTATCCCACTGGAAAGGAGTATGTCCTATGCAGACACCTGATTATTAAATGAACACATTGTTTAGGGCTGATACTTTAATTTTAGTTAAAAAAAATCCCCCTATTGTGACATCAAACCCCAAAACCCACTAGGAATTACTCTCCTGAGCTCCTTCAGCTGTCTAATTGTGAATATGCATGAGCTTAAGAATTGCATTATGATGCAATATGACGCAGTAAATATTTATTTGCCTAAAATTAATCTTCGGCGTTATCACAGGCAGAAAAAGACTTCACCTGAAGGAGAAAAAAAAAGAAAAAAAGTTGGGAAAAATGCATTTCATTTGGCATCCTTAAATAATGCAAATAAATCGGCTCAGAAGCCCCGAGGAAAAAGTTTGTCCTAATGGAAAATGGGATTAAGTTTAAATTTGCCATGGAGACCACCCCTTGAAAAAAAAGAGAATAACAAAGAATCGAGAAGAAGATTTTGGGTTTGGTAACCAACAAAGGTTTTTTTTGCTAAGTTGGGCTGAGTTGCTAGGAACGTTTTCCCCTGTAGCAACCAGCTTACTGTGTTTTTAAATATCTTTTTCTCATGATGCACCCTGATGTTTCCCTCCGAAGCCTGGTTGGTGGGAGGGGTAAGGGTAGCCTGGGATATGTGTATTTTATTTTGAGTTATATGTTGCTATTAAGCAAGCAAAAAACTCTTTGAAGCGCTGCACCTCGCCAAAGAAGAATGCTGTCCCTGGATGGAAGTGAGGGAAGTGTGCCAACCCTTGCAACAGATAGACTGAGTTCCTGAACTCTTCCCCTGTGTGCTGGTTTCCTGCACTTTTGGGACTCACAGGGTGGGAAATGGTGATTGGCATGGAGCTGAGTTTGAATAATGATTTAACTCCTGTTTTTTCACTTATTGATATAACAATTGCCCACTGTGTGCTTGTCTCTGTCTTCTGTACTTTTTTTTCTTCTGTCAGCCAGGTTCTCTTACTGCTGCCACTACAAGAAGAGAGTCAGAACCCTTGGGGTGGTACGTGAGAGACCAGATTCATATGCCACTAGATTTCTTAATTATTGTGTCAGATCAACCATCTTGTCAGGGAGGGGATAACTATTTTTCTCTCTTCTCTTTCCCTTTTTACTACTTTCTTCTCTTAATCTCCCTTCTCTTCCCTTAGTCTTTTCTTTCTGTTGTGGGTAACTTAAAAACCAATGGGTTGTATTTCACTAAACTGGTGGTTGGTGTTTGCTGGGCACTCTTGTGGAACCCTCTCCTTGGCTGTATTTAACTCCTGTAAAAACCTTTTGCCAAAACACCTATTTCCTCACTAAATGAAAAGAAGTTCTCTCGGGTAAAAGTGCATAACTTTTTCTCTTTACACGATTCAAGGCATGAAACAACTAAGACTGCAAAGTTTTGTGTGGGCAAACTATTGAGAGTCTAAATATAAGCAACAACCCAGCGTGCTACACTGCCAGACAATGAGAAGAGCCCTGTAGGGGTCCTGATTTATCCTGGTGGATCTAATTTGGAGTGACCTTATTGCAGTCTTAAAACCCAGACACAGCATCTTTGAGATGAGATGGGCCTGCTCTTCATTCTCTCTGAAAAACGTAATAAAAAATAACTGCAAAAATTTGAATGGCCCTATGTTAAAAAAAAAAAAAAAAAAAAAAAGAAGAAAGAAAGAAAGAAAAAGATATTGGAGTAAGTGCAGGTGGTGCAGAAATACTAATACAGTAGCCAAGGACTCGTGGCAAATATCTTTTCCCAATGACTTTTAGTGAGGGGTTTTTTTTTACTTTTTATCTGTGTGAGGAACAAATGGCAGAGGGAGCATTTATCATTGCTGTGACACTCACCTGTGTAAAAAGTGATTGGAATAGATGCAACTCATGAGAATAGCTACTTTAGGTGAATGATAATACTTAAGTTTTGAAGACTTCAGGCCATAAAATTGGATAGTTGATAGTCAATAGGTTCAATAAAAGGGAAAGACAGCAGAAGCTTACGAGAAAATGACACTTCAAGGTTCCTAAGTGCCTAAAAGCCAGAAGTTAACTCCACCTCCTGGCCAAAGGGGAGAAGGAAAGCTTTTGGCTGATTTGGTACTTTTCACTCTTGTGTTCAAAAATGAGGAGAAAATAAAATACTGTGGTGCAGCCACGTGTCAAGATATACGGCTGGGCAAACATTTCCAAAGTTGACAGTGTGAGATATAGAAAAGGCATGAGAAAGCACTTTTATTGATCTGTTTGCTGTCTGCCTAACCAGGCAAGCACAACAGCCAGCCCTGCAAGGAGGATAGCCAAACTCAAACGTCTGATGGCTGGTCTCTGCACAGGAGCTGATGGAAAATACCTCAAAATGACTGGCCATTACCACCAAAATGACATTTCCAAGGACTCTCCTAGAACTGCAGCAGGATTGTGGCCGTGCTCTGCATTCCCACGGTGCCGCTCGCTGAGAGAGGAGCACACACGAGATGAAGCATCATCCAGCTCTGCCCACAGTCATTAACTGCATCCTGAGAGATGCAGAGAAGATGAGCCACAGCCACAAAACAGTCAAAAGTTTCCTCAAAAATATCGGGCTCAAGCTCAAACGTTAGCATAAATGATAGATTTAGACTCACCCCTAGTCACATTATTCCATTTTCTGTTCCTGTTTTCTGCACAGAACGCTGGCAAAAATCCCTGAAGTTGAGAAAAAAAATCCAGGGAATGACAACTTGTCATACTGTCAGCTAAACAAATTGGGTTTTAAATGCATTTTCAATATACACTGACAAAAACTCAGGACTGGACTAGAGCCTGAGATGTGACTGAAGTTTAAGTCAGGGGCTATTTCTGCCAATCTGTCACACACTGCAGTGCTCAGAACAGCCATCAGAGAGGGAGACACTAAGCCACAAACCCCATGTGAGCAGAGCTAATACACTTGTCTCAACTTTTCCTGCTAACAGGGACACTGCAAAATCCATCAGGTCCACTTTGAAACTCCAGCCTGAAAAGGATTCTGTGTATCTTACTGACCATTTCTATTAGAGAAGTGCCTATAGGTTCCAATTGCTTTAGGGATTCTGAATAGAGCAGAAAAGACAGTTTTAGAGTCCCCAGAAGTTGAACTGGTACTTTACAGGTACCTCCTCCTCAACAGCAAGGCCTCTCCTCAATGCCCTGCTACCCCTCATCAGTGCCAGCACACTCGTTTGCAGGAGCATGCATTTATTTGGACCAACACGTTGATTTAGGTTAAAAATACTTCTGCAGGAGGGAAGAAATATGTTTGCTTAAAACCTGAATCAGTTCACATGTGCAGTTAAGCTCCACCATGCCAGAACAAACAACAGGGAGGTTGCATGAGATACAGAACAACTGACAGAGATGTCCAAGGGTGACCAACTTGATTACAAAGCCAACAGCAAAAGCCAAGGTCCAAAAGACAGTAGTGCAATGACCAAAACTAAAATTGAAGCCTCTTAATATCATTTGCTCTGTCTGGATAAAACCTGCACTTTTAGGTTTTCATAAAACTACAGATCCAAAGATCTTAATTTAGTCTTTCTGAAGTTGTTGTTAAATGGTTGTGAACCGCTCACCAGTTACAGAAGAAGAATGACATCGAGCCTCGAGGATCCACTGATACAACTGGAAGGGAAAAATAATGGCAGAACACACTAGACAGAAACGTATATTGAGGAGATGCCAGCATTAGTGGTGAGCTCAAGGCATTCAGTAACAGAAAAAAAATTTTTTGCCTACAAATGCTTCATATTCGTGGATTATTCAGTTCCTGCTTAGCCCTGAGCAATCCCTGCCCAGCCCAAAGTTTACCCTTTTTAGTTGAAAGAAACTCCAGCTGCCTTTAAGACACTAACAGGAGACAAATGCTGCACACCATGGTAACTGCTGGATGCACAACAGGCTTTCCAGCAGGAATCATCAGTGAACGTATTCAAAATTAGCATTTCTGAACCTGCTAATCATTTTTGTCACAAAGCAAGAGTATCTGTAATATTGCTGATAAAGGACTCAGATGAGCAGGACTCCAGCTTAGCTACAGTTAGTAGTAAACTAACAAAATTTTATGTCAACGAAATACAGCTACTTACAAAAGAAACAAAAAACTGACAGTCTGGATGCAGAGCTTAGCAAGGCCTACTTAAAAAACTGATCATAAGTAGCAGTGAGTAGACAAAAAGATATGTATTCCCAGACCAAAAAATCCAAAGGTCTTTGGATCTTGGACTTTGTTTTTCAACAAAGCAGACCTCAGCCAGCAACTGCAGCAGGGGGCTGATCTCCTCTGGGCTCAAGTTTTAGGTGTGGATCCTACGACATTTATGAACAGTATCCTCACACTGTGGTCCATTTTCCACTTCCTTTAGATTTTCCATCACTGAGATATACATAAACTCTTGAGCTCTTTGCTTCTCTATGAATTTGGACTGACATGGGTTTGCCATTTCATGTACACTTGTGAATTAACACCTACACATACAGAGTCTGTCAGCACAACCCAAGTTTGGAAACCAGGCTTGAGATACGTTACCTAAAGTGCATACCTGTAATAAACAAAATGGATTTGGGAAACTTATCAGTCCAGGTTCAATTTTACAAAGGAATGACCCATAAAACCCACCAAAATTTGCCAAAAACAGTGACAGAATAAAATGTTACCAGAGACCCTTAGCCTTAAGTCTAAACTCAAGGAGGTTTTAATCTTGACCTTACCAGAAAGAAGTGTCGGGACTGTCTTTTCTGCTTTTGGCTTTTTTTGGGTGGCAAAAAGAGCACAGAAGTGGTGAGAGCTGGAGGTGGTAATGCTGGTACCAGCACACCCAGTGCTCTGCTCCTCCACCAGTACTCAGCTCTCACAGTGAAGGCACAGACAGCTCTTCTGGGTCAATATTCCTGCGGTATTTTAAAACACATTAATCTAGCACAGGTTTATCAAACAGAAACCTACATACTAACATCTCACTTCTTAAAATTGTGCTAACGATTAGAAGGAATTCTACTAATTATTATTTTTATGTATTTATTATAGGTACTGTGAATATCCAGTGAAAAAATAACACAAACTGAATTCCATCACATGGTAAAATACTGCTGGATTCCAAAATCTGGATATGAGAAAAAGAAAACTGCTAAGTTTGAACAAAAGCCTTGGGCTGACAGAGACTGGGAAAAAACCTCCATCTAGAGTCCAGACAAGAATCCATTGATGTCACAGGTTTGGAATGTCCTGCCCAAGCCCAGAGAAACCATGCCCTGACCTCATCAAAGCCAGTGCAGAAGACTTATTGTGTTTTATCTCTCCCTTTGTGTTACCTGTTTCCCCCATGTAATACCCCTAAGACAAGATGGGTTTTCCCCTACGATTTAAGTGCTAAGACCCAAAAGTTTGTAATTTAGAATTTCCCCTTTACCTCATCCCTGTAAAGCCCCTAATTGTAATAGCTCTGCCCCCCGATGAATATGTAAACCCTCTGTTGAATATGTAGACTATAAACCCTTTAAATATGAACTTGTGAGTCCAATAAAGCATTCCAATGTCTGCCTCCAAACTGGGATCGTGTTAGCTTTATTGACCTCTGCAAAATACTTCATGAAGATTAAGTGAGATTAAAGCATTTTAACTACTCCAGACAAGCAATTTATTTCTTCCAAACAGGGTGGAAAGGTACTCTGGCAGAGGACGCTCACGTTGAAGTTTCGTGTCAAGTTGCTGCCAGGAGGTGTTAAATGAAGACAAAGCACTCAGGGTTTTTGTTCCAGTTTCATCCACAACAACGCAAATGAAGCTTTTACAGACGCACACTTCGAGCATCGCTTTATCAAAGTTTTTGGGGTGTAGTTTGATCCCTTCTCACGTCAGATTTCACAAGGAAAAGCCTAAAACGACACATTCAAACACCCACATCCACGTGTACGAAAATAAAATAGATGGCAACTGTGTTTATCATCACGAACCTCGTTTTTGTAAGCGGCTTTTCAAACAACTGGATCTACAAGAGCGCATTAAAGCGAGTAACGGCCGTGCCCCTGCGCACAATCGGGCTGTGCTGATGGCAGCAGAGCTCGCTCAGCTTTCAGAATATGAATCAGCAACTGCTCTGTGATATCTTTAATTTGGTACAAGCTAAATCCTCTTAAGAGCGCCCGCTGGAATCCGAAAGGTCAGACGGGAAAGTGGCAGAAAATCAATACTGACAGTTCTGTCACCCTCCGCCATCTAGGGAGCTCTTTCTAAGCCAAATTGCTTCTTTCTAATCTTTCGAATATTTGGCTGCTCGAGTCTTGCTTATGTAACATTAAAATAAAATAAAAAGGAAAAAAATAAAATAACTACTTTCCTGAAGAGAAAGTGGTAATTTTTAGCATCAAAAATCAGCTGGGGTTTGTACAGGTATCACTGTGATCAAAGCTGCATTTTCATATAGAGACTGTCCAAAGCCACAACAAAATGACTGACTGCACTCCTGTACCAGCCACAACACTTTTGAGGTGGGTTAGCTCAAAATTTGAAAGGCATATTTATACTCATTTGACTTTCTTAGAGCTCTTCAGAAAGTACAGTTCCCCTATTTCCATGTTAATATCAAAAGGCAGTGAAATAAAAATGCCAGAAGGCTTTAGGTCAAGTTTTAAAAATGGTTTTCTTGCCTAGTGTATTTTGATTATGAATAAATACCAGCACTAATAATCAATACATGCAACACAGAGAAAAAACATTAATTTTTCAAGGAAAGGATTTTAATATAAAGCAAAGAAAAGGTCATTCTAATCTAAACCAGAATAAAAGTAAAATAAATTATCATCCCTTTAATGTTGACATGAAAATTTACCAGCTGCTGCAGCTATAGCAGTTTTCTCTTATAAAAAATGCCTTAACAACAATAATAGTAGAAACCCACAGATTTTAGCAGGCAGGGAATAACAATTTGTGTCCTCAAAAAAAGGCTCAACACCCATAGAAAAGAATCAATGCTCAGCAGTATCCTTCTTTTATGTGGAGTCTTTCCTTAAGAATGTGAGACACAGCTGTTGGACTATAATAATTTTCTGTGCATCCTGAATTTGTGTTTTTCAAACATTCTTTCAGGATTGTGTCCCCATCACCTTAAAATTGGGCTTTACCACTCAGTGCTCACAAGTGAGCAAGTGACGACAACAGAGAAGTGATGGTGGCCCATTGCTTTGGATTTTTAAAATAATTCTGTTGAATCTTTTTTTGGTTTTGTAGCAAGTAAAAGTTTTCACTCCTTTCTCTTTCTGGGGCCCAACTGTTCAACTTCTGCTTCAAATGGCAATTCAGCCACTGGGCACATGGTTTTTAATGTTCACCTTGCACGCTTAATTTTAAAGGCATTGAGAATACAACAATTTAATGGAAATTCATTGACCTTTTAAAAAGCTTCCCTGCACCATTTTCTCTCATAAATTGGCAAAATATTTACTGGCATGGAGCTTTTACTTTTTCCATTAACAAATACTTTTCCCCCTGCCTTCTTGATTCTAATCACAGTGTTCTTTACATCACACAAATAAGTATGAAATAAAACTTTTTTAAGTAGCATTTAAAAGTAATAGAGTTACAAAGAGAAGTAGTAGGCAAAATGGTTCAGCAGTTCACTTTACATGCAAGTAAAAATGCTAATTCTTAATATATAAATGTCTGTTTGCACAGTCTCAGAGTGGTGCTAGTATTAGTTGCTTCAGTCTTTATTTTGGGCAGCTGATCCCTTCAGAAGGACAGACAGAGAGGAGGTCAGAGAAGAGCTGATTCCCAGCAGGTGCCTAGTAATGTTCTTGAAAAAAAGACTTACTGACACTTGCTATCCAACAAAACCTGGCATTTCCTTCCTCAGTTCAAAAACTTTCTTATACTGAAAAGTTTCTTTTCTGTTTTTTTTTTTTTTTTTATGATGATTTTTTTGGTTTGGGTTCCTATCTCTGGAACATTAAAATATTTTTTTCCAAAAAATCTCTAATTATATAACTAAATATGGTTATGACAATGAAATTTTAGACTTTCAAGTCTTGGTCTTTCTCCAACAAATGACACACATATAGAGGATTTCATATACACATCTGTACTTTTGGGTTTTTGTTTTATTGATTCTCAGCTTTCCCACACTGAAAATAACTTTGGGGAATAACTTTTGAACAGAGGATCACAGATTATATGCTGGCATTTATTAATGCCAGAACTTTCCTGCAGCCCTGACACACATTAACCACCAGCACAGCAGCTCTGCTGTTGAACAGGAGGACCAGAAGGCAAAGCTATGCTATTGTACTTATTTTTTCCACCTAGAGGGGAGTAGCTCTTTATCTTTGGCTGAAGATATTGACTTTACATGAACAGAAAGGTGACACCAGTATCATCACTGGGTGAGATCAATGGAAAAGGCGAAGAAGTCAAACAATCCCACCTAAATACAAGAGGACCACATTAAAGCCACTGTAAAATCAGATAACACTGATTTGATTGAACAGCAAGGGAGAGAAAATGTGACCTGATGGGCTAACACTTCATTAACCAATTTAAACCTGTGCTTTTCAGATTTGATTATCCACATAACTAGTTGGAAACACAATGCCATCCCAGAAAGAGGTGTGCAGGATCTCTCCAGTGCTATGTAATTAAAAGCAAATGTCAATCACTTGATGTAAAAGCCAACACCTCTGTGAAATACAACTTTACTGAACAATAAATTCAGTTGCAAATTTGCTTATTATTTTAAGATTAAAACACCTTACATTACACACACAGAGCTACACAGTCTGGAGGCAAGCAGAAAGTATTTATTACAAAAGCAGTCATGCTTCAGTGACAGCAATTATTATCTTGCACTTGATAAATGCCACACAAAAGGAGACTTACTTTGGATGGGTTTATTTCAGCTCACCTGACCTGAATCAAACTAATAATGTATTGCAACAGCCAACACCACCAGTTGATTACCATGTGGTCTTTTCATGGGTTTTAGTACGAAAACAGCAGCATGAGAATACAAATAGCAACTTGGATTTTACCTTTATTTAAAAAAGAAATCACCCATGCCCACATTTATCACAGAAAAGCAGTTTCAGAGATCTCATTTCAACTGATGCAGCTTAGCATCATTTTAAAGACTCTGTTTCAGATTGGACTTACTCTGGGTTTATAATACTGAGTTAAAGATATTAGCAGGAGTTGATTATAAGATTTCCTCATTTGAAGTATGTAAAGACCAAGAGTAACAGCACCTAGAAAACTGGTTTGAACCTGTGTGTGTTTAAGAGCACTCCTGTGTGTATTTAAGCCTCCAGTACTCACGCTGAAGCAATGGCTCTCAGCAGATCTTTGCCACCTGATTCAGCTGTTTAGGTTACAGGTTGCAAAAAGCCTTTCCCTAAAACAGGGTAGGAGAGTCAGAGGATTGTCATGCTCAGGAAATCTGCCACTTTTTCTGACAAGGTTTTAAAAGAGCCCCAAGCTGCAGCTCTCTTATAGAATGACAAGAGAAAACAAACCTGTGAATGAAAAGCTGAGTAGCTGCCAAAACCCACTTGCAAAACAGCATTTACTTTTCCTCTAATTAAAAGCACAAAACCTTCCTGGGGCTTGTACATGGGTGGGCTCTCAGGTAGCTTTTCTGCAACACTAACCAACGGAAGGAAGGAGTTTTCCAGGCAATTTTCCCTCATTTCACACTTGTTTCTTAAGTCCATTGAAGCTGATTCTCCCTTGACATTTATAGCCAGGTAACAGGGGAGAACAGAGGGCTATTCTCTCAGCTGCCTCCTATTTCAGTTGTTTGGCTGAGCACAGAATCAGACCATTTGGAATAGCAAAGAAAAGCTTCTCAACAGAAGAGAACAGGCTGAGTTGGGAAAGGAAAGCACTGATGAACGACAGACAGTGACAAAACTTTCTTTAGCATATAATAGCAGATTTGATCAAGACTGATAACATCTGTAATATTTAAAAGCAGAAAAAAACCTCTAACCTCTACATCAGCATTTTCTTCTCAGCCCTCTATGTATGAAATTCTGTTTAGGAATTCATATAGCATTTATCTTGGGAAGCAAATGTTTTCTAAATTACATAATCTAACCTAGAGAACCGGTCTCTCAGGCAAAGTTTAGATGTTACAGTTAATTAGTAAAGATGTGAAAGTTTAGTCTCAGGTAAATATGTATTATATCCCCATTTTCAAGTACAATTTGTGGCTCGCTTCTTAGTCTATATATGAAGGAAACACCTGGAGCAAAACATTAAATTTCTAAAAGACTGGCCAACCCTTAACATGCAAACAGCTTTTTGGCCAATACTACTCCCCTCAACATGATGCTCAAAAAAAATAATTTGGCTTTCTGAAGGCAACCTTTAGACCCAATATGCAGCCCCTTTCATTGCTTAAAATGTGATATTACATATTTGGGACAATACATCAGGCTATACTCAGTCAGAAGTAACAACTGATTTTGTTCAGCAGATTTCTGTGTGTGGAGCTCCCACAGGATCAGGGAACCTTCTCGACAGTCTATTTTAAAAGATGTGACTGTGTTGAAATGCTGATATGTTTCTGAAATATTTTTGAAAAGGCATTCTGTGTTTCCATAAAAGCACTGAATGCTTGTATTACATCACCAACATTTTTTTCACGAAACCTGTTCAATTTACTCTATTCTAAACCAGGAAATTCAGTCAATAAATGGCAGAGCTTTGCAATCCATGCCTACACAGCTCTCCTCAGTCTGCAAGTTCAGATCAATAATCAGCTGGCTGAAAACTTAACTCCTCCCCATTTTTTTTCCTCTGTTCCCCCGACACCACATGTGCCTTTTATACCTTAGCTGCAAATAAACCAGGAGTTTTGATATTAGACTACAATGCAGCTAGAAATTGGTGCAGCAAGCAATTTAGATCTGATCATGCTGATGTCCCACTCCATTTGATGTATTTGACCTCAGCAAGAAAGAAGTCAACAGGCTACTGTCTTTAACAATGGCATTGATGAAATAAGGAGGACCTGCCTGCTCCAAAAGGTGTCAGGGTCAAGTGCTGTGGACGAGACTGATGCACATAATCAGCTTTGGGCTGTTTGCCTCAGACAACTACACTCATTCTTAAGAAACTACTGCTCACCTTGGTCATTTATTCAGTATTCATATTTCTAATCAAAGCTTAAGAGAGACTGAGCAAGCATCTTGGAAAGCTAAATCTAAACGAACAGTTTACTACAAGAATACTCACAACTCCAAAGCAAACAGGTTTTTAAGATGCTTCAAGACTTTCAAATTATAGCTGATAGAGTCAAAACTTGAAAAGAGAAAATTAACTGGCAAAAGGAAATGGAAAATTTGTTATGCCTTTTTTCTCCTTTCCCTGAGACTTCTGAGAAGCACCACCATAAAGAGAAAAGGCAAAGGGAAGTCCAGGAGATCCTGGATAATATAAGTGGAGTTTGAGTGCGATGAAAAAAAAATAGCACAGTTTAGAATGACAAAATGGTTTGGGTTGGAAGGGACCTTAAAGATCATCTCATTGCAACCCCCCACCATGGGCAGGGACACATTCCACAAGACCAGGTTCTTCAAATTCCTTTTTCCTTCCTTCCAAAAGAAGATGGGCAAAGTTTTTCAGTTATTTCCTTCTATATAATTATAATCTTCACACGATTTTTATATTAGAATGAAGTTTTGTATCAGCTGAGAGATAAAGGGAAAATTTCATTTCTGACAGCTACTGAATCAGCTTTCCTAAATGGATGTCATATGGCAAATGCTAAAATTCACTGTGGGCTGACTTTGTCTGAGATTTTATAAGAAAAGTCTGCTAGTTCAGTCACTTCCTTAATGACAGTAATTTACATCTATATTGATGTAACAAGGGAATGCCACTAAGGTCCATCCACTGGGATAGGGACTGTACAAACACACAGAAAAGGACAGTTTCCCTTGTAGAGCGAGATCCCAACAAACCACAAAACTTCCAGTGAAAAACCGACAGCAGTGTTCAGGTATGTGGTGATGTGATAGTGAAGTAACCATTCAGAACATTTTCTTAAAAAATAAGAGATACAATCAACTACCATGCAACTTTTCATCACATTTAAAAAAATCTAGATAAAAACCTTATACTAGAAGAGGTCTGCTGAATTAATTACGGCAGCACATCACAGTAGGGAGAGCAGCCGGAATAATTGGTTTGGATGAGTGGGCATATTAATAATTTTTATATATATTTGTTAACTAGTTTTAAATAGAGACAATCCAGAATTGAATAATAAATTCCTAGAGAGGCGAAATTCTTCCATGCAAAAAGGAATGTGTGTTGGCACCTCAAATTTCCTTGTGAGAAATGTACAATTAATAATTAGGGTGGTTCTACTATAAAGTCTCATGGAAAAAACAAATGCCTTTGGTTAAAAGAACAGTATCTCAATTAAAAAAATAAATAAATAAAAATAATAATAATAATAATAATAAAAAAGACAAAGTACAGAGAGAAGGAAGTAAATATTTCTTACTCTGTAGGATCCCTAATTGTATTCTCCTCTCACACCAACCCACTGGCAAGTGGGGAGATGATATTACAATGACTAAATAATTCCCTACAGTACAGAGTGCCTGAATTTCCCACTGTGCTTGTAGCTCTAATAACATTGTTAATAGCAGTGTTAATGAATGTAATATCGGCTTCCATTTTTCCAAACAAACACTTCACAGATCTGCAGCCCCCAATGCCAGCAACTTCCGTGGCCAGATGGAAGGAGGAAGCACACGCAGATACTTTCAACAGATGAAAAACTCCATTCTCGTCAATAAATTCTCCTCAGAGGAGGATGTGATGCACATCTTCTCCAACTCAGATCTTTGATCAAAGAGTACACACATATCTTAATGAGTCATATTGTGATACGGCAAGAATTGCCAGTCAGAAAGAAAAAATAAGTAGTGAATGCTGACCTCCAGTCTCATTTCTCCGTGCTCTGATCTCCACAAAATTAGATTTGACAAAAAAGAGATCAAGTCTGTTTTTTCTTTCCTCGAAATTTTTGCATGTGGCAGAATTTGCAACGACCCCCCCAGACTGCAGAAATACGCTCGACAAATGACTCCTGTATTTACAACCAACTTTTCTGCATTTTTCTCATCTGGAAACAGGTAACAGGCAAGCAAGAAAGCCTGACTGTCCTGCAGTTCTTGACCAAAACTGAATTTGAGTGGCACCTTGAAAACTCAGTGATTGTGTGAGTCACTGAACAGCCTTCGGTGCTCTGGAGAAATACAAACGCAGCACCTTTGGTTGCTGTGTGGTGAAGCCACTACATCCCAACTGAAGGAGGGTGCCATTGGCAGGTTCTGCATCAAGCCTTATGTTATGCCCTGTACAGGACAAGGAATAATAATAATAATAAAAAAAAAATAAAAAAAATCCCAGTTTTAAAGAAATCGAGACAAACAACGCAAAGAAATAAAACCATTTCGGCCTTTTCAATGCCAAGTCAGATAATCAAGAATCAAGTTGCTCTTCATACAAATATAAACCTGAATTAACTTTAGCTGAGTTTCTCCAGCTTTAGTCCAATGGGAAATTAAACTTTGACACCTGACCCTAAGTATTTTAGGCACCGGTTCTGGCTGTATCAGTTCATTTTAACCTGATTTCCCAAGACAAGAGCAGTGTCAATAACATGATTAGAGCTACCAAGCCATGTCAATATGCATTGTGCTGCATCGTTGGGAGATCTCAAGGTAACCATTCCCAAACTATGTAGACAGGCAGGCAGCTGCATTTTTAATAACATATTTTATATTCAAAGACTAAGGTCTTATTGAACAACATATGTATAATTTACTCTGCAAGAAAAGAGGCCTTTTAGGGTACCTTGAAAATACACTATTCTCTCCACTCCCACCTCCCTTTCTTTCACTCACTGCATAATATTGAGCAATTAAGCAGGTTGCTATATTTGGTGTGCCTAAAATTCACAGGTTGATAGCATAATGATTTTAATAACTACTTTAAATGTAACATAGTGACAAGTTGACACCTGAGGTTTGCATCCTGCAATTTGATTTTTCCAGAATTCTTTTGTTACGCCTCAGGAATAGTAATATGATTAGGAATAATTTCTTGTTGGTGATTCTTACTTTTAACTCTTTTTCTCCTCTTTTTTTTCCCTCCCATTATAAACATTGCAAATCTACTAAGTGCAGGCTCCCTGGTAGGTATCAAAAGCTGACTCTTCTACAAAGTACTAGCTTTATCAAAAGGGATGAACTGACATTATTAAAGGCATACAAATCAACAGGTAATCACACCCTTTGTGAAAATATGACCACTAACACCCATTTATAATATCAGTGTTATAATATTTCAGCACTATAATATCCATAAACATCTCAAAAAGCACTTGCAGACCATCAGAGTCTGCTTCCATTCTCAACAGCCAAGACCCAGACCTTGGAAAGAACTACCTTTGTCCTCAGAAGAACATGAAGCAAAAGAGTTCTTAAAGCCTACACTCTTTATATTTGCCATGTGAGAAATGTGTAATTTTGTTTGCTCAAGTCAAAAGGGAGTAACTGTGGAGTCACTGAGCACCATTCCCTGAAATGTCTGGTTTGCTGTGATTTTATATATTACGTTTATGACTAAGAATACTCATTTATTTATCTATTTTTCAAGGTAGATAAATCTTCACTGAATTTACAATGTCAAACTTCCTCGCATACAAGATCACTATAATGTCAAGACTGCATCATAAATAATGTAGCAAATTCAGAGGGAATACAAATAATACACATAGAAAGCATTTTTCCATCACCCTGATTTCATCATCTTTAATGAGTTTAAAAATGTGGCTGAGCAATTCCCAGTAATGTACAAGAAGTAGCTTAAGGAAAAAATTTTAAGATCTTTAACTACGGAATACGTATCCCCGTTTTTCTGCATCCAACCTTGAAATAATTACATCTCTAGTAATGCCACAAGTTTTCTGAAAGATGTAGGAAAGTGATAAAAAGTACCTAGAAAGTACTTTTATCACTTTTCATGTCCTGTGATGATTAACCGGGGCTGTTTTATATGCAGTATACACTCCGAGAAATCACTAAAACTCATATTCATTCAAAGTGCATTGGGCAAATAGCTGCCTCCAAAAACTAGAATTTGTTAGGTGCATATTATGAAACAGCATGGTTGTTTTACACTTTCAGATATTCTTAATGGTATTTCGTTGCTCTACTGAAAATAATCAGGCATAATACTTAGGGTCAGGAATTAATTATTGCCTCGAAACTGTGTGTAATGAACAGCTATGGAAAACACTTAAATGGTTCTCTGCTTTGAGAAAAAACTTACTATTTTTTAACACATAGGGGGATTCAGTTTCCTAAGCAAGCCCAAAGATGAGCTGGTATTTTTGATTCTCCAGAGTGTCTGTGACAGACACTACAGTACACCCACACATTTCTGGAGCAGTAGCTGCCGGCCAGACAAAGTATTTTAGAGCACTTGAATACATTAGATTTTCTATTTATAGACGTCTAAGTCCGCACACGTTTTTAATTTTCACTTTGGAAGTCAGTTAAAAATATTTCTGGCAACCCACAAAAGCTCTATTGACCTACCACGGCTAGAAAATCTGGAAGACAAGACTTGTCTCAAAACAAGAATTGTAGCACCATGTCCTGATACCCCTTGCAGCTGGGGTTATTCTCTTTTAACAGCCTGCTGAGCATAAGCTTTTCCTGAGACTCTAATAAAGCCTCTGAGTAGTAAATACTCAGTCTTGCCTGAGAAAAAAACCCCTCATTTTGAAATTTTGCTTGAATACGCTCTACACTTACCTTTTACAACATATACATTAATGCCCATATACAGCAAAATTTTGGCAGTGATCCTTCCAGAGATCTTCTTTTATTTTGTATAATATTTATCTTAGTTTATGAATGCAATAACAACCACCACCAAAAACATATTTTTTGCCTGGTGAAGTCTCAAGTATAAATTTGCCTCCTGTGTTTTTAACTCAGAACTGCAAGTCTTGGCAGTTGGGCAAATGTAGAATTTTTGCAGTAGTAATGCAACACTTAGATTGCTCAATGGTGTTGCTCTGCAAGGATTTGCCTGACTGACACAAAGCTTCCTCTCAGGCCCATGCCCTGCTCCTCAATTATTAGGCAGGTGCTCATCCCAGTTGCACAGAAGAATCCCCTTTCCACCCACCTTTCCGCACTTCAGAACATCAGGGTCAGGTAATATCCACATTTCAGATTCCCATTTTTTTGTCTCAGTGGTGATTTTTAACTACTTCCTAATCAACCAGATCCAGGCTAGAATTAGCAGCTCAAATATCATTTTCTGTTAGCTTAAATAATTCAACTAAACACTGACATTGATTTCTCACCTATGGTATAAGTGCCAAGGGGAAAAACTGCAGAGCATTTAAATGCTAAATCCAATCTACACTCATGCACTTCAATAATAGTCACTCTATTTTCTACATAGCAAAATCTGTTTTCCCAATTCTTTAAAATGCTGTGAACATCCCCTCCTACCCCTCCAATGAATACTGCAGGTTGACTACAAAACTACAGGTGTATATAGAGAGCCTGCCTGTACCGGAAAGAACTGGGGCTCTCAGTACAAGTGTGAATGGTAGTTCATCAACAGGGTGGCTCTTGTGTGCTTTGTTAAACAGTGGAAACTATAGAGGAGAGATTTATGTATCATTCTGTAATCTCAGAAATCACTGATTGTACAGTTTGTCTTGGAAAAAGTACAATATATAAAACCTTTTCATCCAAACATACGAGAAGTAGAATCACAGAATGGGTTTGGTTGGAAAGGACTTTAGAGCTCATCTCATTCCAACCCCTCTGCAGGGACACCTTCTACTATCCCAGGTTG
This sequence comes from Pipra filicauda, assembly GCF_003945595.2. Classification (NCBI taxonomy): domain Eukaryota; kingdom Metazoa; phylum Chordata; class Aves; order Passeriformes; family Pipridae; genus Pipra; species Pipra filicauda. Next base: position 723,502 of record NW_024104474.1, on the reverse strand, counting down.
CTCAGAGCTCCATCCAACCTGGCCTTGAACACTTCCAGGGATGGGATAGCCACAACTTCTCTGGACAAACTGTGCCAGAGCCTCACCACCCCCACAATCAAGATTTTTCTTCTAACACTTAATCTAAAGCTACTCTCAGTTTGAAGCCATCCCCCTTGTCTTGTCACTGCCTGCCCCAATAAACAGTCTCTCTCTCTTCTTCTTGTAGGCTCCCTTCAGGTACTGCAAGGCCTCAATTAGGTCACCCTGAAGCCTTATTTTAAGAAATGGTTCTTCAACTGGAAACCAAAAACCTTTATTTCTGTCCTCAAGCAGGAGCACACTGGTGTGTCTACTGATGTTCAAACAACACCTGCCGCTGCATTATAGTCTAATCATAAATCTGCTACAGATGAAGGATGAAGTAGCCATTCACTCTCAATTCTCCAAAACATAAAGACAGAATACAAGCAGAGGAGATGTACAGTGGAACACTCAAAGCACATGGTGAAAAGCAGTATATTTGGCAGTGCAAAGAAGATGCAAAGCCTTGCAATCGATGTAAAATGTTACAGGCACACAGAATACAAATTGGAGCTCAGAAACAATAACGAGGGCTGAATTTCATCTCGGTAATCTGGCTGCTGCACTCGGAATTAATTGCAGCCTATTCAGACTCACATCATTCTCTTTAATAGCAAGAGATTGTGGCTAATGGCAGAGGTATAGATCAGCATCAGGCTGATTGAAAGATCCCTGGGACCGATCCCTGCACTGCTGGGGCACCCATCACAGTGAGATCATCGTGGCCATACCACCATGTTCCTGTTTGCAAGATCAGATCCACAAAGGCTGCATGACTAGTCTGTGTCTAAAAAGAAATCTAATAACAACCCGATTGAAAATAGTTCAGGCTGAGGGTCTAATCGTTATTTCAGAAGGTTACAAAAAGAAATATATTTTGCCCTGCTTGGCAGATATCACGCAGTTCATCTTCTTGCAGCAATGGGCAAACACATTCAGCATATCTGGTTGCCACTGTCTATCAAAAATGTCTCTGTATCAGTAAAAGAAATTACCATACAGAGAAAAGAAAACATTACCAGTAATATATTCACCAATTAATTTCTTCCATGAATACAACCTTGCTTATTTGAGTGTGGCACAGGGAATGTCTGTGAGTCATGGAAGCCTGAACTTCAGCTGCTTGGGGATGAGACAGCTACAGAAATTATATATTCAAAAACATAATCAGTGAGAAGCAAAGGTTACACGCTTTTCAGAGGAATTCATTTTCACCAGTGTGTTGATAAATCTCCAGACCACACCTCAGTGTACAAGTCCAGAGCAGCACAATGGAAATCCTCTTGTTTGTACTCCCTTAGAACAGAGGGATAAGGAGGTAGGAAAACACATCGCAACATTTCTTGTTCTGCTCTTACATCTTTAATTACAAGGATTTAGAATTCTGCAGGAATTAAAAGAAGCCGTCATCCCCAAAGACTGGGCCCTTTCCCCAAGCCTGGATTACTTAAAATATGCAAGGGAGGAAACTGTGTTTGCTTTGCTGGGGAAAGCTGATTAATTTGTTAAGACTTCAGGCCTTAAAATTCAGTCTCACAAAGAAACTGTATGGATAAAAAGAAGAGCACTTACACAGTTTATTAAATACTTCAATTATAATGCTACACCAAGCAACTAATCATATTAGGCAATTTTAAATAAAGATACTGTATCTAGATGACAAATTCAAATTATGACTTTCAAGGTGCAAGCTGCTTCAAGGGCTTAACTATACTTTGAAGGAAAATTCCAAGGATTTTACGACTCCTAGATTCCACTGTGTGTATGCTTTGCTTTCTTTTTTAACAACTCCTGTCTTCTAGCCTGTAACACGTTTTCATCAGATGCCTTCTTTTATCAAAGCCTCAATACCCCATAACAAATATGGAGTTTTTCAATGTCCAACTATTGTCCAACATTATATTTCATGGTATCACACTCAGACTTAATGCTGGGTTTTAGTGTTACTTACAGACCCCCAAAAGTATGCAAATTGAAACTAGCAATACCAGAATGTGATTCAGGATCGACACTGGTATAAAAAAATTGGTATAAGTTTTAAAGGGAGCTTGAGAATGACACTTTTTGCCCTCAGAAGAACTATTTGAGGTAGCACAAGTAGATGATACTTTTTTTTGGGGGGGGGGGGGGGGAAAGGCAGAGGAAATTTCCTCCACTGATGAAGAGCTAAAGCCCACTTCACCTACTCTTAATATGCTGCTTGTGCCGGCACAAATCAAAGCTGTTTGGCTCCTAAGCACTAGGATAACATGGAAAACGGCAAGTGTAGCATCAGCCAAATCAATCTAAATGACAGGAAATGGCAGAGAGAAAACACAGCATTTTTCACGTGTCACTTTTCTCTAAGGTTTTAACAGGCTTGTATATAAAGTATATATTTAGGTACAGCCTTATTTGAACTATTTTACACGGACACTTGCAGACAAGATGAACCTGGGCCAACAGCTGAAGCCTACAAGAAAAAGAGAGACTGTTCAGAGGGGCAGGTAGTGACAAGACAAGGGGGAATGGCTTCAGACAACATGAATCCAGGCTTTCTATGTTTGGGCACTTTGTAGCAGGAAAAGACTCCTCCCAGAACAAATGCAGCCTCATATTCCATCACATCTTTGAAATTGCAGTTATCTCCTGAGACAAAAGCTCCTTCAGCAACAAAGTGCTGCTGTGGTGGTTTGCTTTATGCACATGCATTTGAGTTAGGGACTGGAGAGTCTCTACTTCAAAAGCTACAGACAATAGTTGGGGACCAGAGAAAAAATCCACACCACTCAGTCAGACCCAATTTCATCCCCTTACAGGGTAGGAAACTCATAGAAACACCCCCAGAAACTCTCTGGAAAGCCCTTTCTTTCCTCCAGCTGGGTGAGAGTAGAGGGAAAAACCAGACTGGATGGGACAGATAACTCAGCCCTGTGCTATGTCAAAATCATAAATCCATACAGCAACAAAAATCAGAGGCACTAAGGATGGCAAATATCACCCCGGTGTCAAAATTCTCAGGCACAATGAAATAAAAGATGGAAAAGTAGGAACAGGCAATCAAAAAGGAATTATGGAACGGGAACAACTAACAGCAGGAAAACAGCAAAAGGGAAGATGCCACTGTCTAAAAGGAAGAGGAGACAGCACGTTAATCCCTGCTCAGCATGGAAATAGCAAAGGGATTCTCAGGATAAAAACTTCTGGCTGTTCAATGTACACCAACAGTGGCTGCAATGCAACATCCTGTATTCACCACTGGGGTCCTCACGTTGTGTTTCTGAAAGTTCTCCTTCTTCTCTCACATAAAGGCTGAAAGAACAAAGCTCTTCAATCCTCCACAAACAGAAAATGAAGGTATCTTTTCTGCTCACTTCATTCTATTGCGATTAGCCCCACAAATTGACCTGGCTTCCCTGCTTTTCCTCTTAACAGCATTAATACAGAGAAACCCAGGAAAACTTCCCTGAGCTGAGTTAATGCCTGGGGAATTAGTATATTTAATAGGAACAGCTCAGTGAGTTTAGCAAGTCTCTAGATAATTGCCTTCAGCAAGGTTTCTAACTCTTCTCTCCCGCGCCTCTAACATTAAGAGCATAATTCTGTATTTTGATTTCTAACACAGTATGATTCTTTATTCCCACAGTTTCCAGACACACACACACACAACTCCACTCTATTGAAACAGATCCCCAAATTATAATGTCGGGTTTGTCTTTTTAAAAGAAAATCCAGTCAGCTATTAAAAATATACTAAAATAAAACAGAGAGGAAAAAATATTGCGTCTCCGAACTTCGAGCACTGCATTTTTAATCTACCAGAGTATTTTATTCACTTTATAAACACCTGCAATATCCTTTGCTATATGCTGCGCTTACACTTACTAAACCTGATCATCTAGCATGATTACAATTTATTGCTGATTACAACCATCGCTAAATCAACTTAGAACATTACATTGTTTTGAAAAAAGCAGGTGCCTTTCATTGCATGAACATCCAGATACCTGTGATGTATTTATTTTTGGAAACACTTTTCTGAAAGACTATAGGTTATTTTAATCCACACTGTCTTGTACAATTATCTCCCTATTTGGCTGCCAAATTTCCTGTAAGTGAAAGCCACAAAAACTATATATTACATTTAGGATTTCACCTGAGTTTGATTAGATTAATGTGGTACTACACTTACGTAAAATTAGAATATTTAAACTGTCTTTGTTTACTTGGAAATGCATTCCCAGATTCTGTTTCTTGACCATGATTTTAGTGAGCACTCTAAAAGCTGCACACATATTGGATCTAGTTCACATGTCAATAATCTGTATTGGCATTGACAAGTACTTACCACAAACTGCAAAGTTAAATGCAAATTTTTCTTGGTCATAATTGCAAATTCTGTGAGTTTTACAGACTTTTTGAAAATCCTCTGTTTATCTCCCAAATAAATTAAGGGAGACAAGAACAAACACACCAGGACAGACCAACGATACCTCTCATTTAACATCTTGTCACCAATACTAACAGATCTTTTCTAGGTCATTAAAACCGTTTCGTGAAAGATGCTGGAAAATAACCGTTTCCTAACAAAATTTCTTTCTCCTCTTACCTACTTTATTTCTTTTTATTTAATTCTTTTAAAGAATAAGAGGGTTTTACTCCCTTCCATTTTCCCATTTCATCTCCTCTAATTGCAAATCTAAAGGAAGAGATGCTCTGATTTCTCTTTAATCATGCTCTAGCCCTCAGTGCTGTTCTGTCACACTGAATTATCCAGGACTTCAAGCTCTCCTCTCAGTTTTACTTGTCATGTCCTTAAGTTTCAATGACTGTTCATTCATTGCTGGATCTGAACAATTTAACAAAAGCCATAATTGCTGTAACTTGTGGGGGGGAAGAGTAGGAGTCCTCATTATTAATGGGGAAGGGGACAGACTCTTTCGTCCCCTCTGCTTTTATTAAAAAAAAAAAAATAAATAATCACACAAAAGCCTTTTCACAACCAAAATTACTTTCAGACTTTTCTCACCTTGCACACTTTTTTTTAATGGATTCAAAACCTGTCAGTGAAAGCCTTTTAGAGAAGCCAGGACTAAAATTATAATTAATATATCTACGTAAATGAGCAATGGTATGAAACTACACACATAAAGTTGGCACTGGAATTTTTCACAGTAATTCCTGCAGTACTGTAAGAGCTAAAATTTGCAGAAACTTAAAATCTAGTGTACTTCTATTCATCTTAACTAGAGAATTGCCATGTTTTTAATAGTTTATCGCCTTTTTGTACTTCTTTTGCTTATTTGTTCTCAAAGAAATGCATGAAGTTATAAAAAATGTTTCCAACATCATGAACCTCCACAAGGATATCACCTTTTTCACCTCTGAATTTTTTACCCATGTATATGCCCACACAGTATTGTCTGAGGATAAGATACTGACTTCAGGATAACTGATTTGCCCTGGATGGATTCCACCATGTAATGTTTTCCTACTTAGACCTAAGAATCTGCATGTATAATAGATGTATAATAAATTAAAAGAGGGGGGGGGGAAATCTAAAAAGAAACATGAAGCAAAATCAATTATTCAAAATTATTCAAGCAACTACACAGCATGTTTAGATAAGCCCTATTTACAGCTCATTAAGAGCTGACCCAAGTTCAAAAATCCTTCTTTTGTTTTCCATTTTTTGCATAAAGCATTAATAAAACCTGATTGGCATCACCATGAGAAATGAACTGTCTAAAGTGGTTTTTAGGTGACTTGTCTAAATGGAGAACAACCTCACCTCACTCAAATGAAAGGTCTCCAGTGGAAAACAGCTGGATTTGCCATAAAACTTGTGGGCCAGACAAATGTGTGGAAATTTCTTGCAGCTTTGCTCAGCAATTCTTTGTCAATCACGGCCGATGGAAATCAAGAAGGTTTGCTTTTATTCTCTGCTCTATCTTCAAGATCTGATTTCTCATAAGAACAGAAATTAATGTTTCCAGGAAACTCTTAACAACCAACCAATATAAAAGAAGAGCCTCTGATACACTTTAAATGAATCAACTCTCAGGAAGCAAAGCCAACTATTAGTATATGAAGAAAAAATTGTAGTAGAACTCAGTTAAAAGTTGTTAAATTTTATCTCCATGTACACTAACTAAAAATTGTTCTTTTAGCCTTTGTATAGTTTTGTTCTCTAATAGTAGAGGCTGCAAAAAGAAAATTACTTCATCACAGCTCCCATTTCTGGGAATCACAACAGACCAACTTGACCATGCCAGGTGCTGCACATGTACATTAGCTGGCAGACTCAAAGAAACCAACACAAGGACCCAGCTGGTCAGTCAAAGAGGAACATAAAATGAGGCAACAATAACAAGATGATTTTGTTGTCACCTATCCTCCTCACACCCCTTCAGGCTTCACCTATCATGCTTCTCACCGTTCTTTCTACCTGCAGTCTTGCTCTCAGGCAGCATCCAAACACGCTGCTCACAGTTCACCAGCTGAACCAGAATGGCTTTTACCAGTAATTGATTGTCCTCATTATTTTTAGAAGACTGGGATACATCACGCTCTAGGGAGACAGAGCTGTGTGGTAAGTACAGGCTCTGGCTCAACAGAAAATAAACCAATGTCTCTTTTCAAGTTACCTCGGTCTTCACTGTAGGCAGTAAAAAAATTATTACTGCCCTGTTAACCATAAAGCTCTGAGCTTACTCATTTTCTTTCTACGCTGCAAAAAAAAACCATCTAGGTTTTTCCAGCTTTTCCTCAATACTTTGTACCCAGTCAGTGCCCTACAGAACTTCATTATTACATCAGCCAAATTTGTAATAACATAAAAATGATACCAAGCTAATTTGACAAGGTCTGTTTTCCATAAACCCAAGCTGATTAGCAATAACTATATTACCCTTGCTTAATTCTTTATTAATTGAGTCCTTTAGAAACCATTCCATTATTTTGCCTGAGATCAATGTCAGGCTGACAGACTTATAATTATCTGGGTCTTCCCATTTAGCCTTTTATTGGCACAACATTAGATTTCTTCCCGTCGTCTGGAACTTCCCCAACGCTCTACAACTTCCAAAAAATCAACAGCAATGACTCAGAGAATGACTCAAGCAGATTTTTTTATAACTCTTAGAAACTCTCAGCTGAAACCTGTTGGTTGCAAAATGCCCAGCATTACTATCCATTAAGAACCCTTAGTTACAATTGTAATGAGATTTTGTTATGCTCTTCTGCTGCCTTTTCCAAAAACAGAACATCAAGACTTGACCAGAATTTCTTACATTTCTATATTGTCCTTTCAAACTCTTCTATTTTTCATTTCTATGGCATCATTTAAAACATTCCTATTTTCATTACTAATTAAAATTATAATTATATGCATTATTTTTCTATATAAAATTCTAGTACAAATGAAAAGAGAATAGTTTACTGTATTGATTCCACCTCACCACTAATTTATTTAGAAGTATATTTATATATATATAAAATATATGTGATATATATAGTGCATATAAATGTGTATTATAGATAACATTCCTCAGTAGCTTTCTACAATTTCCAGATTCTGATCCACACTCCTTAACACCAACTAACCCTTGGCTTTTTGTGGTTGGTTTGTTTTTTTTATATCCCTTTCTTTCAGCGAGTTCTCTTTTTGAACAGCAGCGTCACAGGTATTCTCAAAAGCCTCAACACCCTCTCCAGTGCCCCAAGCACACACAGATATTTATGCATATCACATACACACACAGATTTTCTGGAGTCATTCTCGCAGCTCAGAATTCAGCTAACTCATGTTCTTTTGTACTTTGGTTAATTACTCCCTTTGGTGCTTAAGCCACCGCTAATTTTGTCTTCATCTGTGAAAACAAGGCGTGATACAGAACTCTCTCAAAATCAGATTTCGTAGAAGGAAATTAAGCACCTACATTTACGTACATTATAGAGCTATTTAAAGAAATCCAAACAATGCTGTTAGAAGGCAGTGTGACTGACTCCAGTAACATCACACAAATTGAAGTCTCCCATAATAGTGACTTTTCTTCCTACACATTACAGGAGGTTTTTAAGGAGCTGGCCATGTTGCTCTCTGCTGGTGGCCTACTGCACATGGTCAATTAGATCCCCATTTTGCAAAAATGCATTACAAACGGGAGCTTTGAGTTACTTTGGAGAGTTACTTCATAAAGATTCCACAGATCTGAGCCACCACTTCTCTCTCAGTGCTATTTAAATATGTATTCAGCTTTTCAATCATTTGAATTTTCCCATTAGGCTGCTTTATTAGCAACCCGTTCAAATTTAATATAAATTAGGGATTTCATTACTTTTTATTTATTGCAGGCACTTAACATTTGCACAAAGGCAAGGCATTCCTTCTTTTCATTTTCTTTGATGTATTGATTAATGTTGTTTTCCAGGATCTTGATTTTGTCCTAAATTAATGGTTTCTCTCTCTTTGCCTCTGTTCCTTTCACTGCACCCTCGGCCACACTTTCACTTCTAAAAAGACCAGCTTCCCTTATGCAGTAAACTTCCTTCCACCAGAGATCACTCCTCCATCACATCTCAAATCCCGTATTTTAAAATACTGTCCTGTGTAACAGTTCTTGGCAAAAATATCTCTTCACCCACAGGACAAAAGGCTAGTTGGGTGTTACCTTCCTTTGCCTTTTTTTCCAGTTCTATGGTGGGTTTTCTGAAGTGATTCACAAATATGGAATGATAAAGAGAGAACAACCTTGGCGTATGGAAAGCCCAGGGAACAGAGAAGTTTAGGAAAGGTACAGTGAACAGTTTTGAATACGATTCATCAAGCAAGACAGAAGAGGAGGACAAAACAGAAAAACACACTGCTAAAAGCAGGTCATTAAAAATTCTGGTAACACAGTGTAGAAAGGGACCAGCTGATGTAAAGGGTGCAAGAAAAATGTTACAGGTGAAAAAAACCCAATGATCACATGTCGTATGTGAAGCAGTTCATGGATACAAATAGAAGGAGAAACTGAAGTTTGATGGAAAAGAGATTTATTACCCCTTTTGGTTTTTTTTTTTTAATATGATGGGATAGTTGCTTGTAATTTCTGCTGTGAAAACAGTGAAAAGATAGTGAGTGAATTAGTACATGTGTGAGACTCGAAGGTGGTGATGGGGGGACATGGTTGGGCAAACAAAAAGATAATCCAATTCAGAAGGAACATTAATTGAACTTACTAGTAAGCTGAGAAAATTGGTAAATCATGTGGTGTAATGGGAAAAGACTTCAGGAGGTCTTCTCCCACCATAAAGGCTGCATGGTCCATTGGAGCAGACCAGGTTGCACCCAGAGGGGGATCACTTGGAGACTGCTCTGTAACGTGAACGAACTCGTGGCAAGGGGAGATGACCCAGAGACCAACTCCCAAACTGCCCCCCTGATCCACACTCAATCACAACAACCAAACTAAAGCTTGGTGTGCCCTGTGGCATGTTACCAAAATATTCCAAGCCTGTTGTGGTCAGACAGGCTTAACACCATGACTACAGCATCTGCTTAAAACCAACTGGTACTTCATAGATTTTAACTGTACGAAACTTTTGAAAACAACAATTTGCATTCAAAGAGATGCTGACATTTGCAGTCCAGTTCCTATATATTCTGCTTTGATCGGGCAGTCAAGTGAATAATTGTTTTTTGTCAGCAGGACATCAACACCACAAAAAAGTTCCAGTGCCAGAACATGCACACGTTGTACAACACACATTGAGATGGATAAATCCACCACAGCTCCTGGTGCATAGTGCTCCTATGAATACCTTAAATGTTTGCCTCTATTAACTCACCCCCCCAACAGAGAAATATCTTAAGGGTATCCATCCCATCTATTTCAAATACTGTTTCTTTATGGTCACAAAAATATGTATTGATTGGAAAAGAAATGGCTTCATTTTGCTTTAACACCTTTACAAAATGAAGCTTGTAATGTATGCAGAGAGCCACACATGTAGACAGTTTCTCCACAAGTCCCAGATGCTATTACACGTTTGTTAAGCAAAACCATTTCTTATTAGGAAGCACTACTCAATACTGTTTATCACATTAGTGATTCCTGCCAGGATTTTGTACTTCTCACCAATTGCATCAATAGAAACACTGCACCTTCTCATGACACCTTCATTATTTCTGAGACTGCCAGACAGATTCCACTTCATGGCATTTTTAAGAAGTACAAGCCCTTTACACCTTTCTTTGCTTGTTTTCCTTGCTACAAGATTCACTTTGATCTTTTCCACAATTCTCTACAGCTTCATTAAGAACTGTGAAAGAGCCACACGGGCTTTCAGTATTTTTTAAATCATGCTAAATCATGGTATTGCAGAGGTTATAAAAATACCACGAAAACAACAACTACCATTATTCCTGCATTTTCCTACAGAAACAGCTAATGCAACAGTACATTAAGGCAGGGCAGGAAACTTCAGCTATAGGTTCAGTTGGATTAAAAGACCAATCTCACTGGTAATAAAACCAGGGAAGGGAGTACAAAACCAGCTCCAAAGGCAGCCTGCACTAAGTGAGCTAAAACTTGCTCTTGGCAACTTGCAAAAAAGTCCATGGTATATATAGGTGGCTGTATGCCATGAGCTCCATATTTTCCCCTGCAAACATAAAAAATAACACATACATGTGTATTACTGTATTTTGACATTAAGAAATTAATTTTGGTGCGCAGTAGGAAAGAATTACTTGGACATTAGCATAAGAACACCACTCCTCCCTCTTGTTATCAGTGTAGCCACTTCAAGCTTTCTCCAGGTATTCTGAAGAGCTGGGTAAAGAATTCTGACACCACAAAAGTGCATTTTGGAGGAAGACTGCAAGGGCACACACTCGGAAAAAACAATGCTAATCTCATTAGACCACAGACAACCACAGATAAACCGAGTCACGTGCTCCAGAGAAAAGCTATGGCACGCTGTGAATTATCCCATATCCAATCATGATGTTGCCAAACTCTTTTAAATTTAGTGTGTTGTGAGCATAATTTATTTAGATAAAACCTAAGGCAGGGAAACTGTATTATAAAAATAGCACGCCTGGGAAATTGGGGCATTTATTATTAACATATAGAGAGAGTTGGCCTTCAAGGCGTTGCAAAAATGCTTTTTCTTCTTATATTGCTTTGCTGAATACTAGATAAGGGTGCACTTCGCTTCTCAATAGTCACTGCTTTGCATAATACAAGACTTACTTTACAATTTGAGAAACAGGTTTTTAAAAAAGGAAAAAAAAAAAAAAATCACCCTAACTCTGGATGGCAGATCCCACATACACCAAGTAGGGAAAAAAAAAAACCAAACAACAACCAACACTAATTCATACACAGGCAAGATCTTCATTACAGACATTGCATAAATGCACTTGTTTATCCCTTGTAAATAAACAGGCTAAGAAATCCAATCATTGTTTAACTGCACAAACAGTCTATTTGGACTCCAGGCTATACAGATGTATTTCAGTGATTTCTTTCTGTTCTGGACACAATACATTTTGCAGATACCTTAAATTCTGCTATTTTCACATAGGAGGTACAATACCTAAAAATTATTATTTATTGTGAATGTTCTTATTTTTGCCTTTTCAACCGTAAATTATTTATAGCTCTTTACTCCCAGCTCTTGAGAAGGTCTTTACAAACACAAAAGCCACAGGTATATATCTTGTTCCACTTTAAACCTACCACTTACTACCCATGTAAACAGCACCTTATCCAGCAGAGGCAGAATCAAAAGTACTCAGCTGAAATGAAGAAAATCCACCCTTAACAGTTTTTGTGGATAGAAAATGTGTATTATTATATATATTACAGAAATGGAATAAGGCCTTAAGATGCAATAAATCCTGTCTATCTGTGCCGTAGCCATTCCAACTATAATCAGGGAGTAATTGTTTTAAAAACATGAATGATGTGGAGATGATGAATGGCAGGGAACAGTTACACATTATTCCAACACAGGATCCAGTTACCAGTTATTGACATTAGCACTAGATCAGTTTAGACCTAAAAAAAGGGAGGTAGTTCACAGTTCACCACCCCAGGTGTAGTTAAACTTACTGCTACAGGATGCTGGGGATGGTAAAAATGCTGGGGGGCAGATTAGAAAAATTACTGGAAGAGGAAAAGGTTTAAAAATTGTCATGGACCATATCTGGCTTGGTCAGCAAGAGAGCTGCAAAGGATTAGAGGCTGGACTTCAGCAACTGCATCTGGGTAGAACCTCATGCTGCAGGTACAACCCAGAGAAGTCTTTACAGGATTTTTTCTGTTTATTTGTTATCTAAAGCATTTGAGAATGTTTAAATCAAGTTAAAAACAAGTCACATATATACAAAGTACTGTTACTATTACCCATGATCAATGAATAACAGCACATAATAAATGTCTTTGACACGTCACCAGGAAAAACTCTCATTCAAAATGATGAGCTGCAACAAACCTTTTCCTCTTTTCTCATGCAAACATAGTGTGCACCACCTGGGACTCAGAAATACATGACAGTAACTGACCTCCTAAGACACACAGAATTCTTTTTTCAATCCAGAGACATGAGCCTTCATAAACTTCCACAAACACAGCCGATAAATCACAATGCTGGGCAGAAAAAAACAACAATTTCTCATTTATTTGGACTTTTGGAATCAATTACTATGACTAATAAATTAATAAAATCTGAGCTTCAGCTAAATGCTAAGCTGAGACTGTTGATTCAAAATGAGAAAGCAGTATGAAAAGGGGTTAACACGCACTTCAACATTCACAGAACTGCACTATATCATACACCATCTCTCATAAGCTTTGCTCCAAATAAAAAAGGGTCAAAAGAAATCACTTCTAAATACAAATCATCAGCAAAATTTTACCTGCTCGCTCTCTAAAACCAGAAAAACATTATGATTCTTAAAAAAAAAAACAAACTTTTGCAATGATTTATTTTGCAAACTGATTTGCAATCAAACTGCTCCTTCCATATGAGCGGTGAACTTCACCTCACATCTTTACCTCTCAGAGTGCTGCTATTTAAACCTCTCCTCCTTCATTGCTCCCATGCGAAAACTCTAACAGGATTTAGTTAATACACTTCCCTGTGCTTGCTCCACAGTCTGACTGAACACGGTTCAGCGTGGAAATGAAGAGTGACAGTCCTCAAGGAAGATGACAAACCTTGTAAGAAACCCAATTGCAATAAAGCCAGCTTCCTCCTTCACTGCTAAAGCCTGACAGCCTGCAGATATTGAGTTGTTGCCTTGAATCAGGCGTGTTACTTCTTAAACCATTTTTGTACGTGGCAAAGTTGTTATTGCAAACACATCTGACTTTCAGTTGCTGCAAACTCACACATTTCTCTAGATTAATGGTGCCTGATTAAAAAGTTTCTACGTGACGGTTTTCAGCCGAAACCAAACAAGTTTCTCACTCCTCGTTTTGGAGCCTCCCTTTGCAGTTAATGAAAAATGAGTGCCCGTGGTCTGAATTGATCCCTTTTTAATGCAGAGGGTTAAAATGGAAGGGCTGCATTGTCCACTGAAATGGAGCTGAAATCATCTTCAGTTTGAAGATGGCTGAAGTTAATTGGGGTGAATCTGCCCCACTGTCTGCACAGGCTTTCATTTGTAACATGGCATTCTTTTCTTTTAGACATGTTTGTGAGTCAGCTTTGGCTAATTTTATGTATTACTGAGAAGCAAACAGAACTAAGTTACGTTTCTAAATGTAAGGAAAATCTGATTCAAAGATTGATAGATGATAATAATTATCATCTCAGCTCCACTTTGAACTCAAATGATTTTGGATTTATTCCGATTGGCACAAAATATTGAAGTTAATGAGCATAAACAAACTATTATGGTCTTAGAAAATGACGCTCTGTGGCTTCTGCAGGAGACAGAGTTGGATTTGACTCCACATGCTGCATTGCTGCTCTTTTCCTAAATAATGTGGTGAATAGTGCTCCAACTCCTTTCTCCATCAGACTAGTGATTGTCCAGTATTTTGAGAGCTGATGCAGCAATTTGAAAACTCTTGACTAGAGACCGAAATGGCAACTGGAATTGAAACTAAGCAGCAGATGAGGGCAATTCATGAAATGATTGTGAAATACAAAAGTGGACAAAACCAGACCTAGCATAACACTGCAAGGAGAAAAAAATACCACGTAAAAGTAGGTTTTGCAAAGTCCAAAGTTTAAAAGCTTTTACCACGAGCTTTCTATTAGTGTCTATTAACCCAGATATCCAGCATTAATTAGGAACTACATTTGCCACAGTGAAAATACGTTTTCTATTATAACATTCCAGAACAAATCCTTCAGCTCAGTGATATTCCTGATCAGGTTTTCTGTCTTTTTTTTTCCCCCACTCTCTTGGAGAGTCACACTTCTTTTAGGCAACCTAAATGTTTCCAGCTTCTTTGAGACACTGAGTTCTCAGAGCACTGCCCTCCCTTAGGTTCCCTAACCCTGAAGAGTTACTAAGCATTTTCTCCCAGCACATGTCTACTTCTGCCTGTTCCTGTGCTGGCTGGCAGCAGTTCTAAAAAAAACCCCACCAGCTCAGTCTCGCCAAAGTCTGGGATGTAAGTTGTCAGTCAGGACAAGGAGAGGAAGCTCCACAGTGGGGAGCGCTCTTCACAAAGTCCTTCAGTTCCTTTCACCTTCCCAAGAGGAGCTGCTGAACTTCCCACTGTCACCTTCCAGCCTTCCCTCACACACAGCACAGGGGCAAGGCCAAGTTCAAGGTCCTCATCAGCCACAGTTCAGCAGGATTTGGCCTCGAGTGAGGATGTGCTACGCAGCCCCTCCAGACTTTTTTTTTTTTTTTTTTTTTTTTGGTGAAGTGAAGGGCAAAATAGGATCTTCTTGAAATTGTTTGAAGTGGATTGACATTTTTCAGCTGAAGACTGTTGTTAGTTTCACAGCAGGCCTAATTTTTAAATTTAATGTTCTAGCGCATATAAAAAGGAAAGCGTCCTAGGGGGATAATAACTTTTAGCAATCAATTGATTGCATATAGCTCTGGCTTTTGCCAGTACAATCTCTTTAAGGAGGCTGTAAAACAGAAAAATTGTAGCCTTCAGATGTACAGATTATTTGAGTTTGCAGGACTATTTGCTGTTATGTTTTAGATCTTTTTTTTTTCTTTAATAATAAATATGCCCAGTAAATAATGCAGCAAATGGCCAGCAGGTCAGAATGCATCACCTATTTTATACTATCACTCTAGGAATTTGTTGGGGTTTTTTGTTCACCTTCTTTTTTTGCCTCTGTAGCCACTTCTGAAGAAAATTTGTTTGATATTTAACTCAGGGAAAAAAATTAAGATTAACCCAGATTATTTTCATTACATAGTTCTACCCAGTCAGCTGAAATAGTTTAATGTCTTACTAATTCTAGAGCAGTTAATGTGTCCCTGCACCAACATGGTCATTAGATCCATCACTTTTGCCTTCCTCTTCCTAAACACATATACTTATGTTATACACAGGGCAGTACACAGAGGACAATTATTAAAATTTGATAGCAGTGTATAATAAACCCCTATATCACATTCTTCATATAAAAATACAGTCTCTCAGGTTGAAAAGGCTTTCCTGAAACCCATCTTCAGGTTTGTTTCTGCATTAAATGAGTATCATTTAGAATAAAAGAGGAATTAAATGGTCAAGGACACCACTGTTAACTTAAGTCACCAGGCAGTGGTCAAATATACATTGTTACATGCAATTGGTCATTAGGAGGGGAAAAAACCCCAAACCTGTTTTCTAAATGCAGGCCTGTTACATTTACAAAATTTTAGCACTGGTGGAAACTCAGGTTTCCATATATGCAGATATGATGATGCAGTCATACAATCCCCATGTTTTTTTAATAAATTTTGAGTTTAATACTTTGTCTCAGGCTCTTCTGGTTCCAATTAGAATCAGTAAGTACTAAGCAAACCCAAGGAACACAGAAAGATGGAAGTCAGCAGGGATGGACCTAAAATGAAGCCTGTCCCTGTGTCTGGCATCACAAAAACAGGTAGACAGGGGTACCTGCCATATGAGGGATGATGCTGCAGCAGTGCAGCTACTCTTATTTATGAAAAGTAGCTTTCAAGAGAAATTCTTATTTGTAAACTAGTTATCATGCAGCATGTTGCTCTGAAAGCAAGACTTAATTTTAAATTTCTATTTGTAACCCGCTTATGTCATACAGGCAGTATACAATCTTCGGAGTTGCTAAGTTCACACAATTTATAAGTATGCTGCAAATATAAGATTTGCAAATTTATAAGATTCATAAGGGTTTAATGTCAGATCAGTCTCTGTCTTTACCTCCCAATATTTGTTTCTGTCACAAATGGAATGGCCAAACACATTCTCATGTACCTCTATATCTGCTGCTCTAATAAATAAAAAAAATAGGTGCTAATATAGTTCCACATGAAGTGAACTCAGTAAAGAGTCTTACAAGTTGCTCATGTACCCCTGACATCAGACTGCCAGCCAGGCCTCTAGATTAAAACAATACATGCATAGGAAGATCTCAACCCAGACTCTAATCACAATCAATCAGTGAGATAAGTCTATGTTATTAAAAATATATTGCATCTCTTTATTCAATTACTTCTTCACAAATGCACGACATATGAGATGAACTTGCATTTAAAAACTCAAGATTCTGGACTGCCTGAGCTTAATAAGAACAAAATAATCACTTGCAGATGCTTTCACTTAACATTCAAAAACACCCCATGGGAAAGCAAGATTTAATTTTATGGTCATCTGTCATTTTAATGATGCGCTTGTTATAATGCAGAACACCTCTGTCCTATTTGCCTGCTTATAGAAAACTAAACTAAACAGGTAACACATTTAGCTGTGCTACTGCCACCTTGTATCACTGGCAAAGAGTACATGTCCTTGGAATAGGAATTACTACTGTAACTGCTCTTTTTAAAGAAAAAACATACATCCTTGATATTTAAGCATCATTTAAGTGTGTCAGTTGTTCTTATTTAATTTTTTTTCCTTGCAGTCTTTAATGTCACGCAACCTAAACCATCTTACATGCCTTCCACTTGTATCTGTCCAGTGCATTTCTCTCTTTTTGGGATGGGTCAGAATACAGAAATGTTCACAGGTCATGTGTGTCTTGCCCGGAACAAAAACTAAATTATTATTTGATTTTCAGTGAGCACACTTAGAGAGAAGGTGAGCTCTTCCTCTGCCATTACCCACAAGGCAACCTGTGAATCTTAAGTAACTCTAAAAGAAGCCATAAGGAAGAATTAAAATTCATTTGCACAATATGTTACAGGTCAGATTCTCCACAGTCCTCATAAAGCTCTGTTGAAGATGGTAACATAACCAGAGAAAAGATCCCTCCTCAGAATCAGACATACATTCCTTGACTGCTTCCTGGTCCCTTGTAAAACCAAATCTAAGATAACATTAAGTTTTTACTGAAATGTGTCAAAGCCCAAGACAGTAGACAAAAATAATTTTGTGAGAAGAAGGAAAAATATGTCATACAAATTAATTTTGTTAAGTCCTATACTTGGTATATAAGAACACCTAATTTTAAACTAAACAGTGGCAGCTCCCTGTATCTTTGCCCAAGGAAAAATTACCACAGGAAAGGAGGAGACAGTCCCTCTGTATAAAATGGCCATTTCCTTCGGGTTTCAGAAGTCCAGCTGGAATCACTGCTCTGACTGGAATCCAGACAAAGAAATGCAGAGACCAAATCAGCTTACCACCAGAAGCACCAACATTAATATACATGATTACTCTGTTTAAAATTTGTGTCATTTAGAACTCGTGATAGCACTGCGAGTACCTTACATTCTTTTTGTTCTGTTTCTTTTTCCACAGAGAAGCCAGTCCTATGAAGATTGAAACACTTCAACAGAATTTTTAACAGTAACAAAGAAATAAGCAATACTTCCAGAAAAACTACAAACGAGTTCCTACTTTTCTCCTTCCTTCTGTGTTAGAAATCAACCTTTAGGACTCAGAGCATAAAGCTGTTACAGAGCAGCTAGTAAGAGATCCAGAGTAAATAGAAGAGTGTCCATGTTCTCCAAATAGCAGCTTCTGGGAACTTGATGCCACCTACAAACACTCAAGTGCATTAGAGAACAGAAACAAATATTTCAGTTGATGAAGTAGATGCTGTTATTCCTTGTATCAATTGCATACCTTTTCCAAGTACTAAGAAAGAGAGGTTCATATTTTTCATGTTTCATTTTAATCTATCTGCTCCTAAGTATATACACTTGTCTCTCTACCCACCATTTCCTCTCTATCCATATTAAACAATCCAGCTCAGCTTTACATCAGCAACCCCAAACAAACACAGTCCCTGCAGAAAGTTGTAGTAAGTATTATTTACTCTACTACAACATGTTGTTGCTCCTGAGTTCTCTTTTTACTAGACCTGATGATAGGCACAACAGAGACTATTTCAACATTGCCATCTGTCTCCTTGGCACTTCATACCAAGTGAGTTGCTGCCACTTTGATGGTAAATTAGAATTTCCCACCAGATATATTAAGCCAGAGGCTGCTGACAGGTTGTCCTATCTCCCTCGATGCCTTCTTCCCTTAAGTCTATTTTTGATATTGAACAATCTGAGCATCTTAAGAACAAATTTCTGCATGGCACGTATGAAATTGCAGGAATCATCAACAAGGGAATAATATATAGTCTGAAAAAATCCCTTCATAAGAGACTTTTAAAGCATCATTAAATTTATGACACTACTTCTAGTACATCTTGGGCATCCTCAGGAGAGATGGTCACAAAGAGGTTAATGGCAGTGCCTGGGAGTGATTGGATACAGCAACTCACAGAGAAGTTGGAAACAGTAAAGTGAGGATCAACCCACGCCTGCTGCTCAAACACCAGTGCTGCACTTCAGCATGTTCTCTTACATCTGCCTCCCTCCCAAGATAAATCACTGGAGCTAAGTTAAGAAAGTTAAAGTCCCAGTTTCTCACCTCTGACTGCACTCCTGTCTGAGACAATCTAATTCTTTATTTCAACTTCAATTTTTGCAGCTCAAGATGTACAATTTTACCTGGCAGCTGAGTCAGAGGAGAGCTGCAGACCTTGCCCTTCCATGCTGCAGGGAGGGCATGAGCAGGTACCAGAGGGACCAGAAAACATTGAGGATACATTCTTTTGTTATTGTTGTTGTGAGGGGAAAGACAGAAGATCATCCTGAAGGTCTACTCACTTCAGTACAAAGCAAAACGCCGATTTCCCAAAATCTTTGGGAACAAAACGTTCTTCCAAGCACCAAAGTCAGGTTTTTCAGGTCAAAAAAATAAACCCATTTCAAATCCAAACAAAATATATTGTAAGATAGGGCTAAAAAGATGGTTAAGGGTCCAGAGGGGAAGCCATATGAGGAGTGGCTGAGGTCACTTGACCCGTCCAGCCTGGAAAAGAGGAGACTGAGGGGAGAGCTCACCCTGGACTGCGGCTTTCTCAAGAGGGGGAACAGAGGGGCAGGACTGATCTCTTCTCTCTGGTAATAGGACCTGAGGGAATGGTATGAAACTGGGTCAGGGGAGGTTCAGGTTCCATATTGGGAAAAGGTTCTTCACCCAGAGGGTGGTTGGGCACTGAAACATGTTCCCCAGGACAGTGGTCACAGCCCCAAGGCTGCCAGAGCTCAAGGAGTGTTTGGGTGACACTCTCAGGCACAGGGTGTGACTCTTGGGGTGTCCTGTGCAGGGCTAAGGGTTGTACTCGATGACCCTTGTGGATCCCTTCCAACTCAGGATATTCTATGACACCAAGTTACTTCAGAAGGATGTAGATTATGTTTAGGGCAAGTGATCAAGAGGTGATTTAGAAAAAAACAAACCATTCAAACCAAGGAGACAAACAGAAAACCCAGCACATTAGAAGAAGAGGGTTATGCTCTCCAGCACAGTCCCTCAGAACAGCAGTGCCAGACCTTGCAGAGCAAAAGGACAGAATCCACACACTTAACTTCATTCATACACAAGTGAACTACACAAAAAATCATGCAATACTAAACTACTTGAAGAGCAAATAGAATGCAACAGCACTTTCTAGCCTGATGCTGCGAAAAATGCAAGGGAAGGATCAAACACTATTACCAAAGGATTCTGTTCCTGACAAAATACATAAGTGAAAATTTCATTGTCTTTGACTGAAATACTATTTTCAGTCTTTCAACATACATTCATGACTATCTTATATTTTTTACATTAAAAGACTCAGGCACATAAAGTGTAATAGACAATTCTGCTTCTGAACACGAAAAACGACAGGGACATCTTTTAGCATCCTTTTATTTTAACTGATCCTGAGTGGACAATTCAGGGCTTTTATAGATTTCTTAGTGGACTGAAAATTTTAAAAGCTACAGATTTCTCATCCTATTTTCAGCTGATACCTCAGACCAGGTAAAGGCATTCCGTAGATGATCCTAGGCACATAAATGACTCTACAGGTAAGCATGAAAAACAAACAAGACCCAACACAAACCCACTGTTAAGTTTGCCATATGTGGGCTGTCAGGAAGGCAGATGTGTCTCCAAAAGACAGCTCTCCCTTGACAGACACTCACTGCAATGATCAGCACAAGTATGAAGCAACGTTTACATTAAAACAGAGACTATAAACTGTCAGTATTACAGGTTTATAGGGTAAACAGCCTATGCAGTTGCTGATTTCCCTGGGCTATTAATTACACGGGTTTCTTCTGTTCTTAACAGCTCCTCTGGAAAATGTTGAAGTGGACACTGTAAGTTTACCTGGACACCAGAGACCACCTTTGCCCATCAGCTCAGTCTAGTTCAGTATCTATTTAAGCCCATTTGGCACATTCCACGACACAACCAGTTATTCAAAATATCTGTATAGAAGACAATTTGTTTTCCTGTGTTTGTTACTCATCAGTCAGATAAGAAACTTTAAGGCCTTGCCTAAGGATTTAATTCAGACACAGATTGCTGAAACACAGCCCTGCCAGGGCAGGAAGGAAGGGAGAGCAGCTCTCCCAGGGGACCTAAACCAGTGTGCTAATTTATTCCTCATATCCTTAGGGCATAGCCACTGACCTAGACTTCCTCATCCCAATGACATGGCATTCTTTATGCTTTCTGCCTGATAAACGCTCTTCCACGATTACACAAATAAATAAATTTACAGAGTTCAATTTGGGGGGTTTATATTCCAAGTTTCTACCACCAGATTTGATAAACATGCTGCCTCTGAAGATTGTTTGACACGAGGGAGGGGTTAAGAAATTAATTATTATAAACTATTATCTCTATACCAAAAGTACCAGGAGGTCTAAGTCATTAACTTACTAATTAAACACGGAGAAACAGTGCTTGTCAAAAGGCAAATGCAAAGTAAGTTTAACTTTCTGATAGACATATCCCATCCTTAACCAGATTTAAATTCTGGATACTTGAATTCCTCCTCTTGCTCAGCACATCATGTTATCCACCAACACCTCTGCCAGGAGACAAATGGCTCCAGAAACATTAAACTCCCCTCTATCACGGGCTAAAATCATACAAGAAAATACAGGCAAAATACCTGCATTTCTACAAGAGTTGCTTCCTTCCTTCTGGTTTACAGCATCTACAAAACAAAAACATTAAGTGTTACTCAGAAGAAGACTCAGTTTTTACAGAAAGTTGGGTCAAATTTGCATCTGAATCTGAAGTAATTTAATGATTAGGAGCCTTGGGTTTGTCATCCAGTAAGTTGGATTTCAGTTACTGTCCAGCACTCAGAAGAAAGCAAAAAGATGGAGCTGCTAAGGGAGCCAGGAGAGAGAAAAAGAAAGAGGAGGAACTTCTCCACAACCCTTTTAAGCAACTACAAGGTGAAGTGAAAACAAAGTTTATTATAGTTCTTCATTAGAATTTTTTTCATCTTCCAATAAGAATAAAATATTTCTAATTATAACTGAAGTTAAATAACAGCAGTGTTTGAATCAGCATGATTTCCACAGTTTGCAATGATTTCAGATTGAATGAATATGATGATTTCCACCTTCACTGCTTTTAGCATTTCGAAATATTTTCCAGTTTTCACTGTATCTTTATCCTCCACAACTGAAAAAAGGGCTTCATTGTTCTTAAATGCTACGTGTTTATACACACAAATGAAAAAAAGTTTTTACTCACGGAAGGGTAGATAAAAATAGCTATGAAACTCCTTTTACAGCTAAAAATCAGGGATTTGCAACAACACAGAGCACTAGTTATACCAGATGCTTAAGAGTGGCAATCTGACTGCTGGTTCACTGTATGAAAGGGGCTTTAATTAGTATCTGAAGCATCAACACAACTTGATGTTCCAGGAGCAAAATCAAGTAGTTTTAATTTCTCCATATTTACTGATGAATCAAAGAAGCACCCAGCGCAACCTGTTAACCATGAACAGTAGAGGTCGTTCAGATCTCTCATTTGTTGATGAAAGTTAAACTACAGTTATATTTTGGACACTTCCATCTTACGAATTACAAAGTTCATCGGCATGAATATTCATGGCCATGAATATGGATTTAATATATCCCACCCCTTCCATCTGCTTACAAAGGTCCTGTGTCCAACACTGATTTTGTCTCAATCAGAAATTCTGAGGGGGTAACAATTCACTACTGCAGCGAGTGAGTGAATATGCAACAGAAACAACAGTATTTTATTGTGAAATTACTTTCTCTGGGCTGTATCAGTTGTTACAATGCCTTCACACACTGGCTATTCTCAACCAACATTTCTATTCACTGCCACTAATATTCGTATTTTTCTCGAAAAACTAATTGTTTTACAAGAATATAGTAATAAAATCACAAAGGTCTCTCACTCCTCATTTCTTAAAAATCAAACAACCCCCTCTTTCTATTTTCCTGCTGCCAGCCACATGCACTATGCCCATCAGTAGAAAGAGAATTCACAGCACTCAGGGGTTTGCATCCCGTTAACTAGCTAAGACATGGTGTGGGGAGGCACTTACCATAGTAATGTGAACCACCCCAAAGTCTGGGAGCATTTATAATTACCCTACAACTGCTCTGAGCATAGATTAGAGTCCAAGGAATTCCTTCCCTCATGTACTCCTGCTTATCCTTGAGCAGAAGCACCAGCACTGAATTTGCTCTAAATTGTCCCCTCTTTCATTCACCCTCGCTGTCCTCTTTGATGCCCCAGTTGGGGCCATATTTCACTGCCCTATGTCATGATAGAAGGGAAACTGTGACAACAAACATAAGAAACAGTGTCTATTCATGGTTGAAAAACATCCACCAAATGTAGTTTTTTCTGCTCTCAATAGACTGTAGTGAATATCTTCACTTTTTTTTCCTAAAAGCAAACTAATCTCAGAACAAAACAGATGCTCCCCAGATGTAAAGTTTTGACTCAGACATAGTATCATGACCTAGTATGTGCACAGTTAGTTGGATCATTTAACAGGCTCTGCAGAGCAGTCTCCAAACCAGGTTCTCTTAAACTACATTACACCAAAACCAGGACACCAATTACTGCCCTGTCCTGTTGCAACTGGGATGAAGAATAAGAAAGAATGAGAGCAAAAATTTCCACAAGGAAGCCAACCTGTTCAGACTGGGAAGCAAAATCACGTGGGGGAAAAAACAATTCTTTAAAAAAAGCCCTAGCAAACAAAAAAACCCACTTGACTTTTCCTGCCTAACAATGACATTAACTTGTTTAATAAGGCTCTGACATTTGCTTTCAGAACCACCTGGGACCTGAAAATAAAGCTTTAGTGTGCAGCCTGCACTCAGACTTATTACTACAAAATCCAGAGTCCATTTCTGTACTCCATAAAGGAGTTTTTATATTCAGAGTTTCTCCATAACCTGCCTTCTCCAGCATCTAAATCTGTGACATCCTGGCAAAATCTCTTCTCAACTGCAGTAGGTGATTGTAGATATGTCTTCAAATGAGATACATTATATGCCACAGAAAACAGGATCAGGCAAAGGCCTCTGAGCTACATAAGAGCATCAAGAAACAGGACAAAGGTAGAAGTAGGGATCTGTGACCTTCACTGATTAGGAACAGAAATAGTTATGGTGCAAAGACTTCAAATAAGTCGCTTTCTTGGATTGAAACCAACTTGTTTAATCATTTTGACCACAAAGTGACACAAAGAACAGGATTTAATGTCAGTAAATGTAAGTGTTGCACATTATGTCCGGCTTTTTCCTGACCATGACCACTCAAATTCAGACAGCAAGTTACACTTCTGCTTATTTAGGCAGAAATTATAATGTAAGACAGTAGTTTCAATGTAAGAAGTAGATTACCACAGAATCATAGAATGGTTAGGGTTGAAGGGACCTTAAAGACCACCTAATTCCGAGGTGGTCTTTCACCACCTTCACACCTTTCACCAGACCAGGTTTCTCAGCATTCCATCCAGCCTGGATTCACCTTAGGATTCACCTAAGAACCACAGGGTTTAGAGCCATTAACTTGTCAAAATTTGTGAACATCCATTACAAAAATCACATTTATCTCTTATTTTATCTACTTTGCATATTGTTTCCCAAATACTTCCCAGCCATGCTTTCAGTTAAGAATAAATCCCGTTAATTATTTTTTTAGCATAACAAACACCATGCCTCTACTAGTCTCTTTCCCCCCATCACTGAGTTTATTTGCATCATGCAATTATAGGAATGAGGGCTGATAGCTGGATTTTTATTCTCCAGATGTACTACAACATTAGCTGCCTGGTGAACTAAATGCCCATGTAGTAGTTGAAGTTTATGAATCACTTTAAGGTTATGATTAGAAGGACACATGAAAAAGTCACTGATCACCATCAGATAGTGTCATTAGTATTCTAAACTGGCTGCCACAAATTAAAAATGCAGAAACTTTAAAAGACCTAATACAAAGAGTGAAAGACAACAACAGGGTAAGCCTCCTCTGAATTTCCATCAGCAATTTCTGTCTGACCTGCAGCCAGCCAAGGCTGCTCTGAAATCTGGAGCAGTGGAGCCCTGCTCCAAGTGCCTCAGCACCTGAACTCATCACCTCTGCTTGAAGAATTTGCAGCTGAAAGGCAGCACCATAGTGATGATCCAGCACTGCTTTTGGGACCTGACCTAGCATTTCAACACTTAAACACTTCGACCTTTAAAGCTCTATGTGGATACACCAACTCCAGATACCTTTCATCACTTTGGCACATGGTCCCATAAAGTTGGAACTATTCCTCATACTAAAGTCTGTATTTACACTATGTAATATGTTTGGAATAAGCAAAGATTAAACACACTTTGACAATTTCTGGTACTAACTTTTAAAAAGCTATAAAAATACATCAGGTCATATGACAAATGAATATTCAGTGGTTATCAAATTCAACACAAATTCGGCTACTGACATTTTAGGACAAGTTTTGCCCTCAGTTAAATCTATTCCCTTGCTAATGCTGACTACTCACACATCAGAACCACCTGTCATGTTTAAGTGTTTGGTGAGAAGTCTTGCACACAAACTTTTTTCTTCCCACCACTGTCCTTTGGGTGTTTGTCAGCTCTCCCAACACAACTCCAAGACATTTACAAAACCATGAGAAGTCAAGAGCAGCAGACACTGCCTGTTCAGTTCAATGACTACCTTTTTCCTGAAGGCAATCTCAACTTTATTTAAATAATTCTACACTGTATCCTGAAACTATCGATGCATACAGCCATGGTTGTCTTGATTAAATTTTACTGTTCAGACAATTTTTTCATACAATATGTACTACTTACTTAATGAGTAGCATAGTATTCCATAAAAAGTGTCTTCTGTGTAACACCTAAATGTGTTAGAAAGGTTAATATGGCATTTTATAACACGCAGGCTGATGACAGAAAGTAAAAATGCTATTCTGAAAAGCAGAAATGTCAACACATCTCTAAAGACATAAAATGACAGAAAATTAAATGTTACCAACTGCTGAGTCTGAAGAAAGGCTTCTTGAAGTTAAGGGATGAAACAAACAAAAAAAAAAAGGCACAAATCACATTTTAAAAACATAATAATCTACTTAATGAAACTTTATAGAAAGCTTTTTCCACACATAAGCTTATAGAAACACTATTCATTTCCCTCATAATGCAATAATTTGAAAGGGTCCAAAGATAGAGGGTCCACAAACATAGATCATTAACTTCTTGAGGCAATTAGTATCTGAGCTTCTGTGTCTTTTGGCAGACTGTAACTCCTTCAAAAGAACTTTATTTTTTGGAAGGACATTTTGCAACATGAATCATGACTTTGATTTCAGAAATCGGGATGCAGGTGTGTCTATAAGAAGACACACACACTTATTCACGGCCACTAGGTACAAATGCTACATATTTATAGAGAACATACATCAACATCCCGGTGTGAGAGGTCACATCTGCAGACACACAGGTTTGCAAATAGGTACCACCAGATGTTTGAAACCAACTACACCCATTGAATTTGCCTGGTGCAGTCCTCAAAGCTTCAGGAGGAAAACGGGGTTTTCTAGAATGTGGAAAGGAAGGTGGGAAGAGCTTTAGTTTCCCCTATGTACTAGGATGCAGGAATAAAAAATACTTAAAAAAAAATCAGCCTTCCAGTACCTGAAGATGACCAACAAGAAAGCTGGAGAGGGACCTTCTACAAGGATGCAGTGACAGGACAAGGGGGAATGGCTTCACACTGACGGGGAGTAGGGTTGGAGAGATATTAAGAAGATTCTTCCCTGTGAGGGTGGTGAGGCACTGGAACAGGTTACCCAGAGAAGCTGTGGCTACCCCATCCCTGGAAGTGTTCAAGGCCAGGCTGGATGGGCCCTGAAGCAACCTGGTCTAGTGGAAGGTGTCCCTGCCCATGGCAGGGGGTTGGAACGAGATGATCTTTAAGGTCCCTTCCAACACCAATCATTCCATGATTCTAAATTAGCCCAGTCAAAAGTAAATATTAAACACTAAATTAGGAGATTAGTTAACATCCTGGATTCCCCCCATCCACGTTTCAAATCTAGTCCACTAGAAGGGTTTTTCAAAGCTATGAAGTCCCAAGGAAAACGGTGTCTGTACTTTATCAACGGCAGGAACCTGCAGCTACAGTAACACAGCTTATCCTCACCACCCTACCGATTTCTGAATTTTCAGCATTAAACCTTGAGCTCCGCAGGTTTTTCCCTTGATGCTTTTAATCTAACATGTCCAAGGGCTAACATCTGTAGACAACAGCATAGCCCAAGGTACAAGCCTGCAAAGAAACGTAAAACAGCAGCTGATATTCCCAAATATTCAGACAAGGTCCCACTGGGAGCAGAAGCGCAGCAATTAGCTTTCAGTGAAAGCTGCACAACACCTTTATTATAGCTCAGAACTGCACCTTTAAGTTGCCAAACTTGCCCTGGAAAAAAGGTCAGGAGTGGAGCTTGTATAGGTACACAAGAGGCATGAGGGCAGCAACCAGGAGACTGGATTTACAGCAGAGGGAATTTTAACGTTGCAGTCTTGAAGCCCTGGGCCACTTCCTGATGCCAACCAGACTTGCCCAAGGAGAGTCATGCCCTGGTTAATTTTATTCATAATACTGACATTTTTTTCTTCAAATCAGATGCACCTATGTGGTCACCAGCATGGATCAAGCTGGATTTGTGATGTTCTGTTTTTGAGAAAGCATCAGTGATATGGGCACAAACAGGACAAGATCAGCACAGTCTTGATTCTTTCAGTGCAGTTCCTATAGAAAGTACAAAATATGTTCTTCTGCACTGTAATTATGATGCTCTAATGACTGCACTCCTAGCAGAGACATTCAGGAAATGCAGAAGGCAATTTGGCCCTCTTGCTTTATGACTCAGTTTATCAACCCAAAGTCTCAGCCAAAGGGAGCAACCCAGTGAAGAAAGCTCATCTGCCTCACTCGGGTAGAGCTCGATTTTCAAAGCTCCAACAATGGGCACGGTTTCTCACACCATGACAGAAATGGAAGCAGAACAGAGGGAACAACAGACATGGAAGTGGAAAGGAAGGGAAAAAGAGAGACAAACAATGAAGGCGATGTCTCCACCTGATGTTACTACTAGTCATTATAATGGAAAATGATAGCAACAGATTTGAAAGACAAATCCACCCGAAGATATTTAATCCAATTTTTCATTATGTTGGACATTAGAGAAAATTTCATTTCTGCAAGACAAATACAGCACGTGACAGTATTTTTAGAGGCAGACAGAAGCAATTTGAAGGCACATAGATGTGAACAAACACAGATGTCTCTGCAGGTTCCAGCCTAGGAAGGGTATTTTAACCTCCCCTTTTTTGCCATCAACAACCACGACGCTGAACAGATTCAGAGAGTAATAATTTTCTTTCTCCTTCTAAAAAAGCACTGTGAGATATCCCACTAAAACACTAATAGACTTTTAAAGAACATACTAAAAATGATTTTTTGCTTCTGTGTATTTCTTCTATCTCAAGTGGCTCAGCGAGACCCTGGGAAAGGGATGCTGGCAGGCTTCCAAGCTAACTGTTATTTCCACGGACAACAGTCACATCTAATTAATAATTTTAACTTAGATTTTTTTTACTACAACGGGTTTTTCTTCCTGTAAAAGCAACTGTTAAGTGGTCAACTCACACAGCCCACAAGCAAATTGTAAAGTCATTTAATACTGCTGGTCGAGGTCCTTCCCACTTCCCATAACATGAATCCAGGAGGGTCTATAAGTGCCCAGCTACCTTTCTACAGAAAGTATAATGAAAACTTCAAAATCTCCTAATTAATCAGAGATATTGTCCACAAATATAAATGTATTGCTGAGATTAATGGTTTCTTATTTAGAGGTACCTTCAGACAATTATTAGCTTTAAAAAACATTTGCCTTCTAAGTCAATAAATTCAGGGGAAAAGAAACCAGAAGCATATTTAATGATACAGAATGTTTCAGAAGAAATACTTCTAAACCCAGCATAATTAGGATAAACTAGTTATTTCTGAGAGAAAAAAAAACAACACAAACACTCAAAACAAACCAACCGACCAAAAAATACCTCCAGAAAGCCCCAAAATAAACCCACATCATAAATGTGAAGCATATACAGAGCACAGTCCTCTGGTCACAGATATGCTTCCTGAAAGGCTCAGTGGATAAACTGATTTAGTTGACTAAAAATGCCCACTGTGAACGCACATATCTTTCTGCCATTGCTCACGATTAACAACCTGCTACTATTACACTGGTATCATACCCAAGTCTCCGTGAGTTCTGTGGATGGATTCCTCCTAAAATCTCTGAACCGTTCACAAGTACGTGCATAGGTTGACAAAACAAATTTAAAGCTTGTAGATTCTACAGTAGCCACCACTGTTTTCCATAAACAAGGTCTACTTCTTCACAGTCTTTTAGTCCACAGAGACTTTTACTTAGGTCACAGGAAGTGACCCCAGTAATCATGTCCTGGGCTGTATCAAAAGAGTGGCCAGCAGGTGGAGGGAGGTCATTCTGCCCCTCTACCCCACTTAGGGGACACCCCACCTGCAGTGCTGCATCCAGCTCTGGGGTCCCCAGCACAGGAAGGACATGGACTTGTTGGAGTGCATCCAGAGGAGGCCACAAAGAGGATCAGAGGGATGGAGCACCTCTCAGAAAGAGCTGAGAGAGATGGGGTTGCTCAGCCTGGAGAAGAGAAGGCCCCAGGGTGACCATATCGAAGCCTTCCAGTACCTAAAGGCGCTACAAGAGAGCCAAGAGGGAGTTTTAATATGGGCCTGTAGTGACAGGACAAGGGGAATGACTTTAAACTCACAGAGGACAGGTTTAGACCAGGTATTAGAAAGAAATTTTTCCCTGTGAGGGTGGTGAGGCCCTGAAACAAGTTGCCCAGAGAAGCTGTGGCTGCCCCGTCCCTGGCAGTGTCCAAGACCAGGCTGGACAGGGCTTCGAGCAACGTGGTCTAGTGAGAGGTGCCCCTGCCCACAGCTGGGGGGTTAGAACTAGCTGGTCTTTAAGGTCCCTTCCAACCCAAACCATTCCATGATTGTATGAAGTACTTTGGCAAGATATCATGGCTTCAGTGTCTGAAGCTGTACGACAACAGAACCTCTGTGACCTCCAACACATTAAAGCACCAAGGTCTTTAAATGTCAAAGTGACTCATGTCACTCACATGATGGGGAGATACCCACAAATCCATACTTAATGCTGACTCCAATAACCTCAGAGCAGCCAGCATAATCTAAATAACTATTCCATCTTTTCCAGCATTCCCATCCTGCTTTAGAGTCTTCACCATGTGCACAGTCTCCTCGTTTCCTGGACACATCCCTGCTAAGCTCTGACTAATTCTGCAAGGATTACAGCTTCTGTGCCTATGCCTGGCTACGTGCAACTCTAGTCACAGGCAGATCCCTGTTCATCACATTAGCACCAGGTTGGGAAATTCCATCACAGCCATAACAATTCCTAAGAATGGGGCTATGGTCATTCTCCATCTTCCAACAGGGCTGCAACAGCTGGGGAAGGCACAGACTGAAGATATTAAGGCCCAAATCAACATCTGTTTTCCAAGACCTTTGTAAGCTTTTCAATTCCTGCTGAGCCCAGAGACCTTCCACAGCTACTCAACAAAGCAGTGGACAAGCAAATGCAACAAACTTATTGCTATTCTAATTAACAGAAAATACAAGCTATACTTTCCTTCCTGCCAAAGATCTCTTGTAATAAAACAACTGACTCTGCCCTATAAATTCATCTTTCATTGGTTGTTTTTTTGGTTTTGTTTTTGTTTTGTTTTTTTTTTAAATCTCTGTGCTACACCAGCTGGTTTGCTTGGAGCAATGAGCTGTTGAATTAGATAACATGTTTTTAATAAGTCAGTCTAGTAGAGCAGTTTTGAATGGCTTCACAATGCACAGATGTCTAAATCGTCTGTAGAGTAATATTAATACTAAGTGGTAAAAACATGGATTTACGATTCTGTTGAGTCCACAAGTGACAAATATACATTTTCTCAGCATGATCAGGTTCTAATTATTTTTTAATTAGTCCTAAATAAAATTGCACATTTGGATAGCGTTAAGGATTATTTTAGCCAAATTACAGGTTAATAGGAATAAAGCATCCACCTGAACTCAGAGCTAAACTGAATGCACAAATAGATATGGAAACCCTGCCTAGTAATAAAAAAGGAGAATTTATGCTACAGAGAGAAACTTTCCTAAACTTTCTGCTCAGACTTCTACTGATCCCAAGACAAAAATCCATGAAGTCAAACAAAGCATTTTTACAGTTTCCATTTGCTTTTTAGTAAAGTTTTCATCATTTTTCAGGCTGTGTGCCAGTTAATCTTTTTTTTCTGCTTTTCTTCCCATACATTTAGCATGGACTTACATAAGGAAGCACTTCCAAGGAGCACAGGGTTACTTTTAAAGTTGCAAGTGCTTTGTACTATGTGATGTATTATAAAAAAATAAGTAACTACAAAGAGGTTAAAAGAATCAATGAAAATGCAATAAAGAAAAATGCTTCATTTTCAGAAGCCGAGAAAATATGCAGGACCTGGAAATCAATGAAGTATTTATTCATGAAAGTGAGATTTCTTTTATAGCAGAGTACTGAAAAAATAAATGCAAAGCTTCACTGTCAAAACACACCAAAACATACCAAAATACAGCCAAATATTTAGATTAATTGATTACGTCTACACAATATTTTATAATTCAGTAAAATTTAACATAAACCAACTTGCTTCCAACAACTAGACAGGTTTGGAGTTTGCTAACCTGTACAAGCAACATCACTTCAATAATTTAATAGAAAAAGTAAATGTTACCAAGCCATGGTAGGTATCATACAGTGTGCATTCAGATTACTTACTAGCCCATCACATCTCCTAACAGCATCAGGAATGTTCTCCACAAATCCAATCCTCTTTGCATCTTTCTTTGCTCTCTTATCTTCACCAAACTGTGCGACTCCTAAAGCATTTTTGCACAGAAGCTGAGCAAGCAATCCTCATGTCAGCTGACTCCAGAGAACTCCAGGCTCTCTGTGAGCTGTGTTGCTCCCCAGATGCTCAGTATGATCAGCTTCAATAACTGCATCCTTATTTCCTAAAACTTCACTCTACCTTTACTCCTCACTGTTCGAGTACAGTGGGCTGCTCTCGCTTTCTGTTGGCCACAGTGAACAGAGCCCTGGGTGTGCTTTAATACCAGGTCTTAATAAAGTCAATGGGAAAATCCTTATGACTTGCCAAAGGGAAGACATCGGGGTGCTGGTGCCCACCAGCACCCTGGGCTGTATTAGGCACAGCACAACCAGCAGGTCAAGGAAGGATTGCACAAGGCCCCTGCCAACCTCAACCATCCTGTCATTCCCTTCCAGGACTGATCACCTTCCAAAAGAACCGTTCTTTTGTAAAAACTCACTGCCACAACTGGAAACTCCAAAGTGAATCCACCTATTTTTAACTAACGGTCAAGTAATTGCAATCAAAACACCGCCCATCACCTTCTGTGAGGGGAAAATTCAGTTCAGATTTAAAGTCTGTGATGTGTGGATGTTAAGTGAGTACAACAGACCATGATGGACTGCGAAAACAGAGCAGACAAAAAATGTATACAGAAAAAGGTAAGAGAAAAAATTATGGAGTATTGAATTCTCTGGTTAGAGGAAAAATCCTTGTCTTCCTAGGTTTGATGGAAGGATTAAAACTGAATGAGGTTGTTGGGTTTGCAGTTGTTAAGTTCCTCATGAAAATTTATTTCACAATGTATAAAAAAATATCCTAAGATACACGATCTACCTGGAGCAAATTCCAGGCGCAGCAACACAATTTCAAAGCAATACAAAAGCCAAAGTACTATGACCTACCACACTCTTGAAATCCTCTTCCTTCTACTGTGTCTAAGAATTTCAGTATTAAGTGTGCTGATCAAGTTTAAACCATAGTACAACTCTGCCAATAGCTTAAAATAATTCTGACAAATATTTAATGTACTTAAAACGTGCCAAATGTAAAAACCAAGGTAGAAATCACAAATTTTGTTTAAAGTAGGTTTCACATCAAGTAACAAAATTAGCAAGCTCAGTCCAGACATTTATTTATTTCCCTCAGGCTGCTAAATCATAAGACTGGCTCCCAAGGGAGCCTGGAATTGAAGAAAGGGGAGATGAAGGAATAAACCCATGGCTGAGAGAACAATAATGGAAAGAGAGAAACAACTTACATTTCCTGTACCTAATGAAAACTCAAATAGAGAATAAATATAACTTCACATCAACACAGACCTATTGATCAAACCAAAATATTGTTGAGCTGAGCTAAAGGAGTGTC
The DNA here is from genome assembly GCF_003945595.2 of Pipra filicauda. Taxonomy (NCBI): domain Eukaryota; kingdom Metazoa; phylum Chordata; class Aves; order Passeriformes; family Pipridae; genus Pipra; species Pipra filicauda. The sequence goes on along the minus strand of NW_024104474.1, from coordinate 690,075 downwards.
TCAGAAACATGCTAGAACAGCACAGAAGCTCATAAAACTTCCAAGCAAAAGACAAATCCTTTTCTAAGAGAAGACAGTCTTGGGAAAATAATGGCTTAGTAAATCACAGTCTTTGGATTTGGCTCACGCTGATGGCTTTTAGCTTCTTAGGTACCTAAAGTTCAAATATCATTAGGAATTATTTATCCTGGGTGATTTTTTTCCCCCTCTCAGATGAGATTTAGTACACGTGACTTTGAAGATGTTCAGAGCTTTAAATATTTTTATTAGTGAATTTGATATTTATCAAACTTTATAAACTGATCCCCCAGTAACTAAAAGATCACTGAAAGTTTAGAACACCATCTTTAGCCATTACAGCTCAACTAAACCCCTTTCTTATTTTATTCAAGGCTGTAAAAACATCCGGTGTATCCAGAAGCATCTGGATTTCAGACTTGCTACAGACACAGAACCAAATCCACAGGGATTCTGCACAGCATTAAAAATTCTACTGGGAGGGGTGTAACTTAAAATACGCTGCTGACAACCTCTACAAACGAACTTGCAAAGTAATGGTTTTAAGTGTGTTAGAATCAAAACTTTCACAGACGTTTTCAAGCCCAGCTCCTGCATCATCTTTGAGAATTGCCATGGATACCAGCTCCAGAAATGCAATGCAGACGAAGAATGAAACGATCTTCAGTCTGTTATCAAATTCTGCCTAATCTTTAGAAGTGCAGATGTGCCGACAAAGCGACACCACGTCCATTTTTTGTTCTGGGCTTATCACTTACTCTTAAAGCACACTGTCTAGCAGTTTCCATATTATAAATAATTCAAGGGAAGCCAAGTTTCTAAACCCTTGTATTTTGCGTTCAAAGTAGCTGAGTTAAAAAAAACCCCAGAACTCGCTTTTTAATATTGCCAAGTCCTTACGCACAAATGCATCACTCTCATGTTCTCACAGTTCTCCTGGCAAAAAACAACATGCAGCATCCCTAGGTGTGCTAGGTATGCGCAGACAGTGTTACAGGAGCACTTTGAAATGTGTTCTATTCAATGAAATCTGAATAGTTTCAATTGTACTTTCAGCTTTCAACTATTTTACAATTTAATTTTATTTCTCATTTAAGAATTTTTCACGGCTATCTTAATGTTATGGAGTGATATAAATCTATCAATACAATCATCTGTTTTAAACCTCTATTGAAATCTGTTCCCCAATGGAAATTGCAACGGAATACACCCAAACTTACAAAGCACTACAAGCCCTAAAAACTACCCCAGGTGTTGCAATAATACTCGTGATTTTGGTTTTGAAGGATGTAGGTGAGCAAGAAACATTTTGGTAGTAACTCCTTCTGGGCAATAGGAGTGCAGTCATCCAAAACTAAAACTCATGTCTGGCATTTTCCTGCAGAAAAACTAACGCTGAATGATGTTCTACAGAACCTAAAGTGGAAAAGAGAAAAGTACTCCCTTATTCCCACTGACCCTTGTAGTACATTCTGTTGAATAACAATAAACAAAACATGTAAGAATTTTATCTCTTAACAATGCTTTCTTTGCAGAATTCACATTGTTTATTATTAACCAGTGTGTGGGTGTATATATATATATATATATATGTATGTATATTTTAATATCTATATCTGTGGGGTTTTTTTCTGCCCTCAAATTTCAGCTCAAGCTATAAAGAGAACTGAAAAACAGAAGAAATAGTTCAATTACATGCAATTAAAATAGCAATAACAAAAGCCCGCCTGTTTTGCAGGACTTGGATGATATATTTATCACTACACATAGTTTATATTTCTACTAGCATTCAGTGTGCAACTCCAAACATGTAATTATACACCAGAACTATAATTTGCAGATGTCCTTACTTCACTGAGCACAAAGAAATTAATTGCCCTTTTCCTGAAAAGGATAAAAACTTTGGATATAGGTCTTTGAGCAACTCTCAGAATGTTAATAATGCTACCAATAAAATACAATATTACACAAAATGATACCAGTGGTAAATTTTTCATTTCCCACTAATAATAATCAGAAGACTGCCACTGCAATTAAATAGTTTCATATGTTCAAGCCATAGCCAGTGTCTTTCCAAAATAAACTAAACCTTCCAGAAAAGACTCTCAGATAAGCTCAGCTGGTTAGAGTACGGTGCTAATAACAAGGCTGTGAGATCAATCCCTGCATGGGTCATCCACCTCACAGCTGCTCTTGATCCTTGTGGGTCCCTTCCAACCCAGAATGTTCTGTGAAACCAGAAACAGTTCCTCACTCCTGACAGGAGTAACTACCAGAATACAGAACTGTTTTTTGCAGTGGGTATTAGCGATATTCCAACTCCTCCTACAACGTAATACGAACTCTGCACACCTCAGAAACTGAATTCAGGGAGTGGCAGACTATGCAAAAATCGGCTGATGGGCAGATTCTGACATCTGAGGCTTTACTTGAAGCCTACCAGAATCCAGGATTTGCTTAATACTCAAAAAATACAAATTAATGGGGTGCCAGAGGGGTGCCCCTCCTCTGGCACCCCATACTTCAAACCAGCCCATTCCACCTCATTCCCACAGACTCGGTGCTGAGTGTGATGAAGGTACCTCCAAGTCTGGCAGCAGTGTGGAACATCAACACCTTCATTTCAGGCCGTGATGTCTGCTGACTCTTGGAGGAGCTACCCCTCCAGAAGTCTCCCCTCCTTATGGTTATTTCAGGCACTCAGCAATTGGCTCCCTTTCGGGCTTGCAAGGTCAAGTGCAAGGTTAGCCATCTCTCCTTGGCTGCAGCGGATCACTTGGAACAGTTCCCTGAGAAATCAGATTCCAGGGCTTGCAGCAGTTCTGCACTGCCCCCCATTTCTTGAGTCCTTCAGACAACTCATCCATCTCCCAGATTCCCAGAACCACCTGGCCATGGTGGTCTCCCCTTTTCAGCAACATTACACAGTTCACCTTAATTTCACTTCCACGACCATAATGTCTGACCCTCCACCCAGTTAAATATGGCAAATCACATTACAGCCCTAAACTGGGGATATTTGATTACATTTCTATTTCTGTATCACAAAGGACAAAGCAATTTTATCTTCTTTTACACCAGTGATGTTCCTAATTCTTCCATCTATCCTAATTCTTCATCATAATAAGTCCATCATACACCAAGTATTTAAGAAAATAACTATTCAGTGGGGGGTTTTGGGGGGGAGGGGGGGTTTGAGCTATATCTAGCTACTAAAAACTGTACACAAGCTGTGAAACACTTATTATATATATTAATATCTACCTATAGAAGGAAGGCCAAATGACCTCTACGTGACAGTGGGACATAGTAGTGACAGGTACCAATGGTTACATTTGGGCTTTTGCTATGGCCCAGGTTACAAATATGCTGATTGTTTGGCTCTCAAGGGATAATTTGGCAGTAATTAGTTGTTCTTTTCCTAAGATGTGCCATTTAGCTTTAGTTTCTGTTGCTGTCCTGAGAAACTAATGGTGACTCTGCACAAAGAACGAGATCAAGTGGGAAACACAAACAACCACCAGCAAGTGTTAAAAACCACTTCCCAGCTTCCATCCATACTGCATCCCAGGAGCCTCAGGTTTGGTCCCCAGACACAATTATTCAGTCATTATTTAGTCCTGATAGCACTCCATAACTTTTCTCTGTTATGCCAGAACTATTTAAGAATTAACAAATTCGACCCCCCTCTGCCCATCTCAGCAAGAAGACTCGTGCCAGCAGGTGTTGTGGTCCATAGTCATGCTGAAGGTGTCACAAACTGCTGCTGTCTCTGCTCAGGATGTGAGAGGCTCTGGATCATCTCTGCTCTTTCTCCTGGAGGGGACCTGAACCCAAAGCTCCCGGTCTCGATGCTTCACAAGGAATCACTCAAGCACTCCTCCGGCTCATCCAGATCCTGCCCTGAGGGACTTCACTCTGCCTATCTATGACACTGGAGGCTCCAGGACCCCCCCGGGGGACAGACAAACAGATGAGGAGGCAGCACAAACTCTGTGCCTGCAATGCTGTTGGTGCTGCCGACCCCCTTTTCCCCTGGATTTAATCTTTGTGCCTCCATTCCCCTCTGGAAGAAGCGAATTACTGCCAAACCCCTCCCAAGCACAGTGTAAAATCAATGCTTTGTGGAGCACAGCACTGCAGCACCAGGCTATGGAAAAACCTACCCGATGACAGTTCTTTTACACAAAGTGATTCTTTTTATTCCAAAATATAAGCTAATACTTTCTATGACCAGAAGTACCAGGATCTCCCGGCTAGGTTCTCAGCCTGCCAGCACAATTCCTCTCAGGAGGAATCATTATTCATGCCAGCTGAGGACATATTGACTTAAACAGCTCTGACAATTATTTTACCACTTCATACTGTGTAAGGAGATGCTTTCAAATATAGATTTGTGGTGGCAGGAAGGTTGTTAAATGAACGTTTTCCCTTTTGCCATTTTGCTGTAGTGAGCTGAGACTGCAGATGTAGCATTGCAAAGGGAAAAAAAAAACAACAACCTTATGTAATATTTATTAGTTTGGTATTTTATACTTTCATCCTCACTTCTTTAAAGCTTTAGCTCTCTTTTTCTGGAAGCAGGTTATAAACACTGTCGCTTACACTGAGCAATAGAAAAGCACTGGAGATTAACCTCGCTTTATTCCAGGGACTTGTAAGTTCCCAAATAACTTGTTTCCCAGGAGCTGTGGACAGCAGCATAAACACGAGTAAGAGCAAGGATTTTTGAAAGGAGAAAAGTCTTTAGCAAGAAGTGAGAGCTGAACACACTGGGGAGAAAAATAAATATCACAGTACAGAACTCCAGTCAGAAATCTCCATTTCCATACAGCACAACACTTTCTTTTGGATAAATTGTTTCCCAAAGAATGAGTCTGGAGCAAGCAATATTGTGTCACTCCTGATATCTAGGCTCTGTATATGTGAATCTAGGTGAATGCTAGGTAAGCCAACTGAAAACCAACTAACAGCTAATAGGATAAAAGGTGGTTGCAAACTACTGTTTAGTTTCTGTTGTAAACTGCAGTTTAATTTCCCAAACACTTTCTGGTATTTTCCTCCACACGCATTTCTTTCCTGCTAATGCTTTGGACAAAGGAAAACTTAGGAAGGGGTTTATAAGGCTTTTAGGAGGGTCAAAGGGGAACCAATCACAAGTTCAGGGTCACACAAAAGAAACCATCAGGTAAAGGGTCAACAGCCAATAGGAAGGGGTTAACAAAGGACCAATGGGACACCTCAGGACACTTTTCCCAGGACATTGCTGCATGGGAGATAACAGCTTCACAGGGAGTGTTGGGAAGAAGAAACACGTGTTTGCAAAGGGACCACAAAGAGCCATTTTAAGACATGTTTAAACAAGTTTCTCATCAGATATAGTGCTACAGCTGTGTAAAACTATTTTTGCAAACAAAGCTAAGAAAGTAAGTTACTCTGTCCCCCTCAAAATAACGATTAGATTTCTTTCAATGGGTAACTCTAATCACTTTGCAGTTTAGGATGGCAACCAAACCTTTACAAGGCCTTCACCCCGGCATTAAGGTGCACACTTTGCCATCCCATGAAATTTTAAAAAATTGAAAGCCCACAGAAAAAAATACACCAAAACACACACAAAAAATCTCATTTCATGTATGTTTCTTACACACTCATCAGCATCAATAGCTAATTGTCTGAACATGCCTTGCACTGTGCAGAGATAAAGATGGTAAGATGGAGGGGAAAATTCTTATTTGTAAAAGAAAACTAAAGAAAAAACAATATCGGAGAGGAAGAATTCAATTAACATCTTAGCTCTTAATGCCCACAACAGAGCAACATACTGCTAAAGATCTGATTGAAGAATGACTGATTGCAATCCTGCCCCACTGCTGTGTCTGAGCAGGGGGTGGGAAGGACTGTTTCTTCATGAGCATCCTCCAGCAGAAGACTCACAGGCTTAACAAGACATCTGAGCCCAACACACAGAGAGGTCTGAGGTTACTGCAGGTATGACAAGCCTGGAAGGTGCTGTCAATTCTCCAGGTTTATTTGTCTGCAAATCTGACTCTGCTAACCTCCACTTTCAGGCTGACTGAGTACAGTTAATGCTCTTGGCACCAAAATGTGGGAGTAAGACATTCACCTTTAGAGCTTATTGCTTAATTTGAGCATGTTCTTTTAATGTAGCAAGGTTAGAAACTTTATAACTAGATTTCGGTTTTATGTCAGATTACTGCAGTAAAATTTGCCTGGCCCCCATAATTAAGTTTTGTTCACCTCCCTTTTTCCAAAAACAAAGCACTGAGACGTGGAAGACAAATCCTGGCAGACAGATCTTCAATTACTACTGCGGTAGCAGAGTGCAGCATCTAAGGGTTCCCAGCCCTTACTCAGCACTGAGCTACTCTGCAATCCAGAGATAATACTGACAGTGCTCTGAGAACATCTAAAGGCAACACAGCATCTCCTCTTACGAAATTTACATTAATTAATTTTAGCCTGCTCTTAATTGGTCAAAGCAGAGGTGATTGTTGGGTGGATTCATCACCGATCCGTGCATAAACACACCTGTGGGAAATTCAATAAAACTGACATTTCCTGCAGACATAAGTCAGAAGCTGCAAATTCTTTAAATTTACTGCAGGATATAAAGGGGAGATCAGGTAGCGCTGATAAATCTTGAGGGCTGCCACAAAACCCCAGTCAGACGTCATGAGCTATAAACTTACAGAGAGGGCGACTCAGAATCATTCTTTCTGGTGTTAGTTGCACTGTCAGGAGTTATTTCTGCTGCAGAGTTTCACCTCCCTGCACACCCAGTGGAGCTCAGCATATCCTTGTGGGCAAGCAGCACCTCGGACAGAGCTTCCCAGGTATCCTGTGCAAGGCCATGGCACATTCCAACACAAGGGTGACAGTCCTGAGGATGCTACAAGTCTCACCACAGCAAAAATCAGCACGTTTCTCAAACAAGAAGGAAGCACTGACTTGGTACCTGTAAAGTCCTGCTATGACTTGCTGTGATGCACAAAATCAAATGATTCACTCCACGCTTTGCAGCAGTTCTCACAGGATAACAGTTATTCCCCTTCACGTTCTTTTTGCCTTTTGAAACCACATTTTCCCATCCAACTTTATTTAAGAAAAAGGAGGAAATTAATTATATCTCAAGTAATTAGAAATCTAAAATCCTTTAATTCACTTCTCTCAGACACAGCTTTAGAATATATTAAGATGTTAGGTCTAATACTCTCCTCAGAAGCCTGAGAGACTAATTTATTTTGACGGAAGGCACACACGCCTCTGAAAGCAAATATAGCCATTAACTCCTTTAATCCCTCCCCATCACAAATGATCTATTTTGTTATTTAACTACTGAATCGTTAAAAAAAAATCCTAAGACAGGTTCCAATACTGTCAAGCCCAGGGATGTGAGAGATGCAGATGAACGGCCTGCCTTGCCCTGGTGTGCCCCTCACACCCTGGCAGGTAGCAAAAACCAGATATGTCTGCTTACAGAAATATTATCTTTATGTGTTATTTCTTACTGTGTACTTACCACTGGGGAACAAAAGAAAAAGCCATATTGAAATATGATGCCTTTATTTTTTAATTGTAAGAACACTAACCCACTTGACAAAACAAGTGGCAAATGCACAGATAATTTGATGCCGTGTTGCTGAAGTAAATTGCTATTGAATTCCAGCTTCAGCACCAAAAGCACGTTAATGTTGGATTCCAAAATTTGGATATGAGAAAAAGAAAACTGCCACGTTTAAACAAAAGCCTTGGGCTGACAGAGACTGGGAAAAAACCTCCATCTAGAGTCCAGACAAGGATCCATTGATGTCACAGGTTTGGAATGTCCTGCCCAAGCCAGGAGAAACCATGCCCTGACCTCATCAAGCCAGTGCAGAAGGCTTATTGTGTTTTATCCGTTTGTGTTACCTGTTTCCCCTATGGAAATCCCTAAAGATAAATAGGTTTTTCCCCATGAGGTAATTCCTAAGCCCCCAAGAAGTGTAACTTGGATTTTGCTCTGATGTCATCTCTGTGAAAACCCCAAATTGTGTAAGTCAGCTTTTTCCCTTATGTCATCCTCTGAAACCCCCTGTTTGTAACAAATTGCAATAGTTACAACCCCCAGTTGAATATGCAGATCCTAAATCCTTTAAATATGAACTTGTGAGTCCAGTAAAGCTTTCCAGTTTCTACCTCTGCTGGAATTGTCATAGTTATCGACTTGCTACATGTTAACACAATGAACAAGATGAATTTCTGATGGTGTCCCAAGAAGACACTGCCAAGGCCCAGTGCAGCCCTTGGAGGAAGGCACAAACATCAGCTTTTACACTACAGTGTTTCACATCAGACCCACCCCCTGTGCATACTGGCTGTGTTAGATAGTTGGGCTACATCAAGTCAATAGTCACAATCTGTTCTCCTAATCTAGCAGATTAAAAATACATCCTAGTTATTAATGGAGCATAATAGTATTTTTTTTTGATACTGTAAGTGCTATCTGGCAGGACAGCCTGTAGTAGATAGCTTGAATTGTAGAAGATTACGTATATAAATACTAAATAATATAGAAATCTATGTGCAAATACACAGGCTGCAAAACAAATGGGAGTTGCACAGGTCAGGAAAAGTATTTTAGGGAGGAAATGTTGGTACATCAGTAGAGTTATTTATGTAACTGTAATATTCCCATATCCAAAGACTGAATCTCAAAGCAGCACTCACGGTGTGCTAAAATTGATCAAACTTCAGTAAACATTTATTTCACGAGTCACCTACAAAAAGCCTATAATGATTCTTTTTTTTCCTGAAGTTTTAATATGGAAGATTGGCAAGTGTTTAAATTAATTTTTTTTAAGGCAACACAGAGCAGATAAAGCAACCTAAAGATGATGAAAATCTGAAGGCACGAGAGGACACTTTTAGAAGCCTGAAGATTAAGGGCTTGTTATGCTGCAGAGCAATTAACACACTTGAACTTAAGCAGGGGATAATTTCTTCCAGATGAGGAAGCAAGGTGGACAGAGGACTCGTGGTTAATAATTACCCTAATCTACTTTCACCATTCCAGCACTGAGGTTTTTAACCGAGGGGGATTTAGCAGCAAAGCAGGATAATTTGAGCCCGTGTGCAGAGGATGATGCTGGAGAGGTTTTCACTACATGCACTCAGCCAGGGATGTCTCCTCAAAGCTCCGAGTCCCCTTTCCATATGCAGCCTCCATCATCCCCTTAAGAGATTTGCTGGCACCCACCTGCATGGCAGGAACGCACCGGGTTCTGACATCATCTGGCAAAACCCTAGAGGATGGTTTTAAAATGTTACATCTAATCCACAACATCCAGTACTTGCTAGACACTACTAGGAGGTTACCTCAAAAAGACTGTAAACCTTGGACTGTTTCAAAAGCATTCAGAAGAGGGGGTGGGAGTTACTTACAGCAAAAATGGCAATAATGTTTTTGGGGTGCCAGCTTGAGGAGCTCCCTCATGACTAGTGAACACAACGAGCAGAAGGACAGGATGCATGTAGGAAAGGTGGGATGTAGAGGGTATATCCTCTTTTGGGACCCTGCCTCATTCTCCATCCTGAAGGCAGCACACTACAGAGCGGGATTAGGGGAACGTTCTTTGTACCCTGAGTTTCCATATCACATTGTACATCACATTATACATCATATTATATTACCTGATTAACACAAACAGCATTGCTGCAGCACAGTAACCACCAGAGACATCGTCCTGGCAGCTGCTTGAAGCAGCAACTTGGGAAATGTTTGCAGTCTGTTTTGACAGGTTGAGTGGTGAAACAGTCACCTTGGCATTGCCTGTGATGCTGTTAAAGACTCAAAACACATCCTAAAACCATCATAAAGACCTGTATTGGCATTCAAAGGGAAAAAATAACACCCTAAGAGATAAGTACTCGTGTATGCCACGAGCAGTGCAATCCCATGACAGATGTAGCAGCAATCCCCTCGGGTACACTGACTGTAGAAAAGGTCTGCCAAAAGCCACAGAGGGCTGCTGAAAAATAATTTGTCACAGCTGGTCATAGCTGGGGGAGGGATGTCAGATTAGAAAATTCATGCTGTGTTAAGAGAAAATGGGAAGAAATTTAAAATTACCAGAGTGAACAAATGGCATCCTCCCAAAAGATTTTAAGTAACATCTGAAAATAATCCAAATACAAATATTTGACAGAAAAGAGGGTGATTTTCAGAAAATAAATCATAGAGTCATTTAAGGTTGGAAAAAGCCTCCTAAGATCAATGAGTCCAAACATTAGCCTAACACTGCCAATTCCACCACCAAACCATGTCCCCAAGTGCCACATCTATGCAACTTTTAAAGCCCTCCAGGGATGGTGACTCCACCACTTCCCTGGGCAGTGGTTGACAACCCTTTCAGTGAAGAAATTTTTCCTAAACCTCCCCTGGCACGACTTGAGCCCATTTCCTCTTGCCCTATTGCTTGTTACCTGGCACGTGGCAGTGACCCCTCCTCACTACAACCTCCTTTCAGGCAGTTGTAGAGTGAGAAGGTCTCCTCTGAGCCTCCTTTATTCCAGGCTGAGGCCCCCCAAGGTCTCCCCCCAAGCTGTTCCTCATCAGATTTGTGCTCCAGACCTTTCCCCAGTTCCACTGCCCTTCCCTGGACTCGCTCCAGCACCTCAGTGTCCTTCTTGCCAGTGGAAGGGCTCAGAACTGGACACAGGACTTGAGGTGTGGCCTCACCAGTGCTGAGTACAGAGGGACAACCACTGCCCTGGGCCTTGCTGGACACACTGTTTGCTGAGGATGGTTATTTTGAAGGTTTGCTACTTAAATGCCAGCAGTAACATCCTTCCCCTTCTCCCAGGGCCACACAGCTCTAACCAGGGGCTGACACACAACTCAGGGACTTGGCCTTTGCAGATACATTGCAGATGGAACCCACGCATCTTAGTGAAGCAACAAAGAGGGAACTCAGCAAACGAGATAGACTACAGTAATAAAAACTTCATTTTCCTATTTTTATGTCTTTTGAGAGATAAAAAATATTCAGGAAAACTTAGACACGTTATTTTTGATGGATTATGTACACTGCACTTTCTACTTTTATGTCTACATATAAAAAAGCCTGTAGCTAACCAGAATTCCATATGTGAAGTACAAGAAACTGCAATACCCAAATATTCATATACATATGTACATAATAGAAAAACCCACCAGAATCAAACCTCTAGACAATACACTGTATGCACATCTTCTTCCTGTGAGCTGCCTTACTATCATTCCTACCAGCATTTACACCTTGATATTTAATATCCACAGGAACTGACAAGCTTTGCAAAGTCTTTGGGCTCTGCACAATAATCTGTCATAAAAACCAGCTTGCAAATACCTGACATACTAATAATGAGAAGGATCCCCATACTTAAATGTGTGAAATCCAGAAAAAAAAATGCAGAAGGCCAACAAGGATAACCATATAGGGAACAGGATCAACTCTAAACAAGCTACTTATGTGAAGGTTTTCTGATGCCTCGTACTGCTGGTCCTCCTTTAGTTGCTAAAGAGATGTTTTTAACATAAGAATGTTAGAGGTAGTATATGAAAAGAAAACAGGAAACAGATAGGAAATTAGGATTAAAAATGGTCTGGAAATGCAGATCTTGTACTTCTGGTAAAGGAATGAAGCAAGAGGTGGAAAATAAGAAGGTCACGCTGTCTAAAAGAGTAGAGAAGCTTAATCAGCAGAACCATATCAGAGATTTTCAGAGATAAGGACTCCTCAATCAGGTTTTGTTTTTCTGTGAAGTTGTGCAGGAGGACAGAGGCTGCCTTCCTCCCTCTCACCAAAAATCAAATAACAGGATGCGTTTACAACAGTCGAAAAATACAGCACCTGGCTGGTGACTCATGTAATGAGAATACACCCAGCTGAAAGAGAAAAACCTCCTCTGAGAAAACACTGTGGCTTGAAATGCATACACAGACCTCTACATTGATCAAGTCCCCACGGTAACTTAAAATATGCAAGAAGGTGAAACATTGGTCAATGTATAAAAACCTGCAGGTCACTAACTTGAGCACGTGTCCTGCAATGAAGAAAATTCATTAGGATATTGTGCCTGACAAATGCAGATTTCTAACTAAAGGGATGAGAATCCATCAAAATAAGTCTGGCACAGAAGCAGCCTTTTAAAATAGTGTGGAGGTTGTACCTTACACTTCATTTTGGTGATGTATTGCACTGAAAACATAACCTTAAGAAAATACTGGAGCAATTAAAAATCTGTATCTTAAAAATCTGTTGTGCCGGCGGCTTATTTGCAGACTAGTTTTAATTAATTTTAAAGAAGATTCACTCACTTTCAATTCAATTTTAGACAACTGTAAGGAATCTTATAGGGCAAAACTTAATAAATTATTCTTAATAAATATACAGATAATTGGCTTTATTTTTAGTTTGTTTAATTGTTCTTTATGGTTTACCCTTGGAGAGTGGGGCAAATTTCTCAAGACGACCAAAAGAAACTTTACATCCTCCAGTAAATATGCAGTTCTGAGACACAGTCTTGTTACCAAAAAAGGATGTTTGGGGTTTTGTTTGTCTGTTTAGGAAGCTCCTCAATGTAATCTTCAAAAAAGCATGTAATGAAATAAGACATTATGAGAACTTAATATACCAATTTTATAGAAGTGGGAAGAAATATGTAGACAAGTGCCAAATTGAACCCTGCAGTCAACTTCCACATGCTTAATAAAACACCACAAACTATGTTAAGGCTTCTAAACTGCTTATAAAAAACCCCCAGATGATGCTTCACTTAAGAAAACTGACTTTTTAAGTCAACAAAACTTTTTGCAGGCAAAATCTCCATGTGTAAACAGCCTGAGACTTGTAACCCAGACTTCAAGTGAGTTGCAGTAAAAAGGGAGGCAAACCAAAACTGGAACTGCACACAATGTAAATTGAGACTTCAACAGCGCGTTATTAATTTTCTCAATGGCTTCTCTATAGTGCTTAATGCCAATACATTAACCTTCCCTTCATTCCTCAGAGGTGTTCTGTTAATCTCAGTTTGCTGACAAGAAATTGAAGCACAGAAATATTAAATCCAGCAGTATAAAACCAAACCAAAACAAAAAAACAAACGCAGGAAAAAAAACAAAAATAAATAAGCAAAACACCAACCAAACGAAAAAGCCACTGCTTATTTGAGGACCCAAATACAGATGCTTAAACACTGATTTTCATTTTTGACCTCTTGGAGGTGTAATCTTCTTATGGTAGTCATGGCTACCGCATTTTTGTACGTATTTGTGTAGTAAATACAAGCATATTCCTACAGACAGGTTTGATGCCCTTCTTTTGTAATTAAAAATTCTGTTTGCTTTTATGCTTAGGCACCATCGCTGCATACACTGAGTTCTTGCTACAGGCATTCACACACTGTCACCAAAGCCAGGATTGTCCCTAACACACGCTGTAACAAAGAGCCAAAGATCCATGCTGCACACAAGGAGCACGCCATATGTACACTCACTTCAGTGCTACACTTCCAATTAGTTTGCAAAACTCCTGATGAAACTAAGAATTCACTTTTAACATAAAATCAATTAACAAAATGTCATTGCCAAATATAACTTACACCAAAGGGTTTAGTCTTTTGTACTACTTCACAAAGACTCTTTGTGGGGCTAAGCTGTGCAAGGAGCTCCTATAAAAAGATCAAAATGTTCAAGGCACTGTCTCTGAATTTTCAACCAAATTCTGTCATAGAATTTTTTGGGTACAAGTGATACAGGTTTAAAAACACGTAGAAAATAAAGAGGCTGGGAGGGGCAGAAATAATTCAGTTGGGGCTACTGAATGAGGATCTGTCATAACCTAAAAGGAAGAGTTAGGATTACCTGTCCTGAGAGAACATTTTGGAGACACAGCACATCTTACTGACAAATAACAAACCCTAAATTCAGAATGTAAGCACAGAAATTTATACGGCTGCCAGAGACAACAGCAGAGATGGCAACACCTGAACCATCATTTCTGCCCAAGTAAACGTACTCATCCTAAAGCTAATCCGAGCAGAATCCAGCATGCTGAAAAAAACTCCCATCACCTGTGTAAACAAGGCTTAAATGCCCTCACCTGGAACTAGGAGTTAAAACTGACCCAACAGAAACGTTTGGAGGTTTCAGTTCTTCAGGCCAAAAGCCTTCTGCTGGCACTCCCTGGATGTGCAGACATTCCTCGGCAAATGAATCCTCAGTGTTGGACTTATTATAACATCTAGACCACCCAGGAGAAAGAAGCTCAAAAAATTGGGCCTGTTGTTATACCATCCATCCTCCACAGCTCTGGTGTTCTCTGGGTTTTTTACATTTACAGAGCTCGTTGAGCTAATCTCGTTCTATTTGGGGCAAGTTAGAATCAGACCCTGAGACGTTGCTGCTTATTTCCAAGCCCCTCCACTACATACAGAGCAACCCCAAGTGTAAAAACATCCTTATGAATTTCATCCTTCATAAAGGAATACATTCTCTGCATACAAATAATTATAGCACTTGACACAAAACTCCCATCAAGACGAGAAGGTCACCTCCCCGTTGAGGGCTACTAGACGTGAACATCTGTCACTTAAACAAATGTCACCGAGTAGATGAACCTGAAGGCTTCATTTATCCACAGAGAATGGGAAAAAAAAAAGTTGTATTTTCGGGTTTATGGGGTGACATCTGTTTGAGTGACAGATGCCTGTGCCACAGGAGTACTGAACACGGTGTTTTCATGAGACAGTAATCACCTCCAAAAGACTTTACCCGGCACAAAAAACGAAGCGTTCTTTCTTTTATGATAAGCTCTTCTCATACTTTAAAAATCCCGTTTATTGGGGATTGAAGCTGCAAAATTTAGGAGCTGCATATGTGAAAGTAAGGCAGCCTTAAAGCCTTTAGAGACACTGCAGTTATTTGTGCCTGAGCCTAAATCCTGGTGTTTAGATCTCATTATCTCGGTTTGACCGCGGGACTGCAAACAAGCCATGCAAATTTGTAAAACATTCAGCGTAATTTGTATTAGAATTAAACACTACTTTGGGTGTGTACAGTTTTGGGATATTTATTTTTACTGCTGAATGCTACACTAATCTGCAACTGAATTGATCATTGTATTGAATTAGCTATTATTTGATGATTATCTCGAGCAGAACAGAACAACCCCAACCAGCAGGGAGTCTTTATCTAAAACCAAAGGCAAACAGATTAAAACTGTGAAAACACAGTTCTATAATTTATTAATTAATACTTTTGGGGTTGTTTCATCAGAACTTAAGTACCTGTTGAGGAGCCTGTTCATTATTGACAGAATGCTGTAAACCCTGTAAAATGCTCTATTGAGGATTTTGTTCTTCAGTACATTATCTGGGCTGCTTGGAAAAGAGTTTACAACAACCTGTGACATGTAAGTAAATTTTGTTTTCTTTTACAAAAACAATCGCTTCAATAAAAGCCAAAGCCTGAGAAGAAAGATTAGAAGATTTGGCTAAACACAAACTAAAGCTCTGAAGGACAGTTGAGTGAAATCCAGGTTCTCCCTTACGAGATACAGCAGAGCTATTAATGACTTTTCCATCAGATAATGTGTTCATTTTCTGCCAGACGACTCAAAGATCTACCAGATAACCCAAACCATAACATTTTATCTTCTTTCCATTGATCTGAAATGCCTACAAAAAGAATAAAGCATTTGATTTTAAAACAATTTAGCAAAACATTGTAAAGCAACTCCCTGTCTCCCAACACTGTCCAGTCTGGGCCTCCTTTGTGAGTGAAAAAATGCTGCTGTCATCAGACAACTCCTTCATCTCTCTTAATTATATGACAGATACATCCAATGGATTACATGCAAGGGAGCTGCAGAGCTGGATATGTTACTGGAAAAATTGTTTGTCCAGATCAGAAGTGGGTTACCTGGGACTGAGGGGGAAAACGCGCCTCAGGAGGAAAGCAGAGCTCACTACAAAGCTGTTTTAGCAGCTGTTTTGCAACTCCAAGTACACATTTATATTTTGAAAACATCAAAATACATAATTCCCACCCCAAACAGGCTCCTCAATGCCATGTTTCTAAAAAAAAAAGTGATTCAGAGAAAGGGGAAAAGGTGACATTTCACACCTCTCTGGTTTCTGGGCAAAAAAAGCAATCACACACATTTATCCAATACAATTTATGAATTTTCCTCAGCATTTTAAGTTCACAGAAACCAAAGGGACTTACCACAACTTGTAAAGCTCATCCCCAGGAATGCTGACTGTTTTTACAATGGCTCCCTGGACACCCTGGGGCCAACCCACCCTTTGGTCCCACTCAAAAAAGGATCGTTCCTTACATCCTTACAATTCAAGTCTTGTTCTTTTTAAGATAAATTTGGCACATTTATTCTTAATTTCTAAACCACTTTTTAAGGCTTCAAGATAAAAATGATTAGATGGGGAAAAAAAAGCCATTTCAGGCTTATCAGTATATATTTATGTGCAATCACACAGATTTTTTGTGATAGATGGTCAAAACATGAAAACTAACAGAAGTCATCCTTCAGATAAAGGCTGTGTCTTCTGGTTGACCAAAAATAGCTACAGAACTTTCTAATTTCTTTTTCAATTATTTTACAGTATATATAATATTTTTTTAAATATGCATAACTCAACTATGCAAATATTATCCCTGCACTATGACATTTGGTATATTCAGCAGAGAGGACTAGTTCCTTAAGTCAACAGACAAAAGTTGTGGTCCTGTTTCACTAATCTTTACAAAAACATGACATGAACAGTTTACTTTCCCAGGCAGGTATGACAAAACAAGAATATGTAAAATAGTGAATAAAAAGGTTTCTTTTCATCTTCCTTTTCCCCACAGATAATGGAAGCCAGAATTTTTGATAGCCATTAATTGTGTTCACACCTACTTTTTCTTTTTTTAACTTTCCTGTTCAAGGTCAAGGATAAATCCATGAGCTGTGTTCAGATCTCCTGCATCCAGGTTAAGTCACTAATCCCCAGGAATCAAAGCCAACATCCTCACTGAAGCACAGAGCAGCCTCACATGGCCCAAAGCCCCAGGGGGCTATTTAAAATATCAGTGTTCTTTCATTCTGGGTCATCACAACACAGCCCCCACACGGATCTGTTACTTTAAAAAACTGGTATCAGAAGAACAATATCGGAATAAAACCTGACCCTGTGCCTTAATGACCAACTCCAGCATTTTAACCCAAACACCAAGTAATAAAGCATAATAAAGACCTGATAAGTTCAGTAGCATCTTACCATGAAATCAGCATTACAAGTATTATAGGTGCTTTTTATCATAGTTATGAACAAGTCACATTAATACTTTTCCTAATCCCAAACTTTCAACCATCACTTTATAGACTAAGCTAAAAGGAATTTGATTATCTATGTAGCCCTAAAAAACTCAGATCTTCAGAATGAAAGGCAAGTATTTCACTATAAATACTTTATTGCAAAAATGTAAGATGAACTTCCACTAACTTCTCTGCTTCTCAGTCAAATTAGTTCAAATGACCATAATTAAAGAGTTAAATATGTTAAATATGTTGTTGTTGAAAATTACTGGAATAATAATTTTTCCCTAAAATTTCTCTGCCCTTATTGTTTTCACATAATTTCAAATTTGTCTTAGTTATGCATTTCTCACATTCTCTCTCAAGTACGGTGATACTAAAGCAACAACTTATACTTTAAGTATTTTAAATTACTAGTGTATAAAAATGAATTAAGGCAATCAGCTTTACTACTATAAAAAGACACCTGAATTCAAGGCGAAATAAATTCAATGAAATTCAGACTGAACTAATGGGTGCATTTCACGCTAATGATTTTATTTCTTCATCCTGGCTAAATACAGCTTAAACCCTGCACCTCACAAAAATAAATTTAACAGATCAAAACTTCATAAGTGAAATTTAAAGACGTTTTACCGAAGTGCGTCAATACAACCTAAAATAGTCGGGTCGCAGCTGCACGGTGCCAGGGAGCATCCTGTCTCCACCATCTGCTGCCAGGCAGGGAATGCTCTAAGCACAGAGACCAAGAAGATTGTCCTGGCTGGACCCACCAAACACAACTTGAGGTCTTTGCCTTCCTCTAACCTTCCATGTCCTTCTGTCTCGGCCAAGGACCAACTTCACACAGTGACACACGTTACCTGGCTCACCTGGCAGGCAGTTTTCGGGTTCTTTTCGTTAAAATCAGAGGGAAATTAATACTTTTCCCTTCTGAAAAGGTTATGTTTTATTATTTCTCCGCTTCCTTTCGACCTCCCGTTTTTGTTTTGAGGTGGGAATTACGTGGAGTTCAAGCCTACACTCCTTCATATCTTGTTTGCATACAAAGCTCAGCCTGGGGAAAGTCACTGCTTGGTACTGGGTTTAGCCCTGTACAGAACAAACTGATGTGGTGACCTCTCTCCTAATCTTTCAGTTTTGCATGTCCAACTCATTGGCACACTGAACCATCAAAGTCTCTCCCAGCTTAAAAAGAACCAGTTAGGAGCTGTGAGGACAGGCTAACATTCAGAAAGATTTCCAATAAATACACAACAAAAGCAGATCTACTGCATCCAAGTGTGGACGAAGCTATTTTAAAGCTATTTTTCTTCCATGTTTCAGCAGTGACTTTTCTCTAGCTAAAGGGATATTAAAACCAAAAGTGGCCATTTCAAAACTTAGAGGAGCTTGAACGTCTGTAAGGAATAAATATATGGCCACATACTTCACTAGTAATTTGTTCTCTTTACCTAATCCTTGAAAACTTACAGCTGGCAACAGTAAAAATTGGGATATGAATGACTTTATGGAAAAAAACCCCACTTCTCAAGAGTTTTTTTATTAATTACCTTGCTGACAAACTATTACACTAATGCAGAATTGACCTAAGAGTTCCAGGAGTTACCAGGGTCAACCATCTAAATCATAAACCGTAACAAAATTTACGAAAATAAGGTGATATTTACTGAGGCAGAAGTGTAAAAATCAGCAATGGCATAAGGAGAAAACCAAAAATACTGGTGAACTAAACTGACAGCATACTAATGTTCTGAATATTAAAACTGTTTCTGCTACAAAGAGAGAAAGAAACATTCCTACCCAGCACATCACTACAAATGGAAAAGGGATGGGAGAATTTTCTGTGGGACAAAAGATATGATATGAAAAAAACATAAGGACAAAAGAGACAATAATTTTTCATTTGAAATAAGACTTTTTTTTCCATTCTTCCTGCCACTGCTCCATCAGCTTTTGGATATGGCTTGTAAGAGCCCACTGAAAAGCCTCACAAGGTTCAGCTTGCCCTTTTATTGAGAAAGCTCCTACTCATTGTGAAGAAATACAAGACAACTGCTTTTCTTATTACCAAGCATCTTGGTAAAGCCAAGTTGGACAGTTTTGGTTGTTTTTTTTGTTTGGTTTGGGGTTTTTTTGCGGGGAGGGGAGGGGTGTTATGCTTATTATGGATTTTTGTAGTCGTATGTTGAGCTTCCAGTTCTTAAATCTACCCATGGCAGTTATGACTTCAGCACAAAACCTGGGATTCAACACTTGATTTGGCTCCCAGTATGAGCACTGGGATTATCCAGTACCCCAAAGCCACACTGCTGAGGTGCTACAACAGCACAAACTATCACATTTAACACACACCAGCAGAGAAACAAAGGTCAAAACTCACTTCTAAAGCTCTGAGCTCATAATAATGATGCTACAAAACTGACCACAGTTTGGTCCACAACATCCAACCCATCAGGGTAAAACACCAGAGGGGTCAGGGCTGAGGGAAGACGAAGACAGGGAAAGAGAGAAACGAGTGGCTGCTTCATAACCATCCTTCACAGAAGTCTCGAGAGGATTTCAAGCAAATTACAGACACCTTTAATCCCAGCTCCCCTCCTGACTGCTTGAGTGACCACCATAAAAGATAAGAACACATCTGTGAGGTGTCTGCTGTCACAGGACCTGAGCATGGAGCAGGTGCTTCCAGCCCCCCTGACACTCAATGGTACGCAGAAATGGCACAAACCTCTTATTTCTGTGTCTCTTGATGCTCCCATGTACATGGCCAAGGATTTGACCCTAAACAAATAAAAAAAAGTGAATGCTGTAGTACACACTAATAAAAGTCAACCCCCTGCAAAAACAAAAAAAAACAAAAAAAAAAAGGAAAAAAACCCCAGAAATCCCGAAAACAAAAAGTCTCCTTATTAATGAAACGGGAGGGGAAAAAGCAAGTATCAAGAGTCTGGTCAGCCACTTGTACAAAACAATTTTGCTTAATGTATTTAGAGTCACTTTTAGGTAGAAATAGCCAAGAAGTGCTGCAGAGAGAGCCAGGAGATGAGATTAATGAAGTCATTGCCTACCAGAGAACTCCTGGCAGGAACTGGGGCTGAGGTTCCTGGCAGGAGAACTCAAGACCTACCAGAAGCTGCAGGAAGCAGATGAATCAGATCCTCACACAAATGTCCAAGCAGGGGGAAAAAAATGGAAAACAGAAAAACCCCGCAACGTGAAAGCCACCCAGCTTGTGTGACTGACCACATTAAACTGAATTTTAATAGCCAGTGCCACAGGACATGCTAGCTCTGGTTTTTTAGAGCAGCTTTGAAGAGCAACATCTGTTTCCTAAAAATGCAGAGCCCAGCTCCTCAATGGAGCTCAGCAGCACCAGATCACAAATCACTCTGCAGAGAGACAATATCCATCCCCAAGATTAAGTGGCTGGTAACAGGAGGAGGCTTGGGGGAAGATAAGACTTGCCTAACACCGAACAAAACAGCACAAAAAGGATACAAAACAAATGCACGTGGGAAGTTATTACAAGTTAAAAAAATTATCTTGGCGACAAAAAAAATAGGCTTTCTTCCATGGTGACAAAAATAACACACTTTCTACCACAGTGGAGGACAATGCAGTGGTCCTCTGAGTTTGCTAGTCTTATATTTGATAGCCTTATCTAGACATTCCTAATTCCAACCCTTCTTACAACATGAAAACCTAATCAATCTGATTACATGATTAAGGAAAATACCACATTTTCTAGCAAAAAAAAAAAAATAAATTATGTTTTTTCTACTCTTGCATACGTGTCACAAACCTTGTCTAATTCCTTGAAAAAGCAAGAAAATTAATGTAGAGAAACATAGTATTTCCCTGCTTACTCTGAACAAAAAGGAACAATCCTCCAGGACATGAAGAAAACAAAGTATTGCATCTGTGAAGATATTACTGGCACATATTCAGAATATGAGGCACTGATTGACCATGCAGAATGGACAAAACTAAATTATGTCCACATAAAACTGGAATTTTAGGTCTTCAGAAAAAAAAAAAATAATAATCTTAGAATAAAAGGTGTATTTCATGACACAAAATTACAGTCATTAGGTGAGTTACCCTACTATAAAATAATTTTAATATAATATGTTTAGCTCCTTGAAATTGTCTTTGTAGATAGTCCCCTAGTAAAATATTTTTTGCAATAAAGTAATTTACCAAGAGCCAAATTGCCTTGCTCCTATTAGAGTTCCTCCTGTACCTATTTTATTTTTGCCCTGGCAATGTATTTTAAAGGCAGCAAAGCAGAAAGCAGTAAAAAGAAGCAATAATGAAGGAAGAGACACACAAAGTGATCCTTAATGGATTGTCAGCTCATGAAGGCAATTCACAAGCCGGAGCAAAATGAGTTCTATGCACAAAAGAAATCAATACTCATTGTAGCATCCTTCCTGCTACAGTGCAATTTATCAGCTAAGCAGAACTCTGTCACATCTCATAGGTCTCAGAGAAGTTCTCTGCTCTCCGGAGCGATATTTGCTCTCCGTGGGTTTCACCCCAGTTGAATTGGATCCACCCACAGCACCCACTTAACAGAAAACCAGGTACACAGCCGAGCTACCCGAAGCTTGCATGGCACAGGATGTTTTAAGGCCAGGTGGTAAAAGTGGGAATTTTTTAAGGAAACACTTCCTTAAAAACTGATAAATAAAACTCGAGTCCATCCACATACTCACGGTTCTGAAACCAAACTTTTTGAAAGTTGGGAAGAGTAGCAATGATTTTGCCACGGGGCAGAATTCATAACAACACTAGTCGTACAACCTGGAAATAAGTACCTGAATTCCTAAACTTTGTCCTGGCTTATCTGCAAGCCCAATTTGTTTAAGGTGAACATTTTCACACTCGGTTCAGAGGCACACAGCCCTGCAAGCCTGTTAACGCGGCTGGAGTAAATAAGACCACAGAACTGCGAGACACACAAAGGTCACAAACTCACCATTTACCTAATGGAGCATATTTCTGCATTTCAGATGATCTGAAGTCTTTTAATGAAACATAATGGCATCAGGGGAGGAAAACCTCCCCATTAAAGAAGTGCTCCCATCAACTCAGCGCTGCAAGAAGCCCCCTCAGTGCCCCGGTCGGCTCTGATAGGGTGTAAGGGTTGCAAATAATTACCAGTGACACAAACCAGGATTGAGCGGGCAGAAATCTTCTCCTAGAGAGCAGTGATAATGAATAACCTGCCCCCTCCACGGGATCAGGCTGGAGGATGCTTGGAGATTGTGGATAAGTGTTTTGAGATTGGTTATGAAATGCTCGGAGGTCAATTTGGGAGTTTTCAATTGACAAATCGAAATCCCACCCCTGGGAAGTTGCAGAGCATCTCCTCTCCCTCCTTCCCCTTCCTGCAGACTGTCTGGACAGGATTTGAGATGCCTTTGGCATGGGGGCAATAGTTACACTGTCTCTTTTGCTGGCAGCATAACAGGGAAAACTTGCATGAAGGGGAAAAAGCAGAACTGAAACGGAAATGGGAACAGACCATTCTGCTTCCAAAGTCTCCTGCGTGCACCCAAAGCATCCTGGATACTCATCAGACATTAAAACATGGACAGGAATGACAAGACCAGCTCAATTCCTTCCTAACGTAACATTTACCATTCCCTCTGAAAAATCTTGAAGGTAATCACTCAAACCCACAGTCATTTCATGCTTCCAAATACCAGCTATAAAATTCCAGAGCTGAAAACTCCAACCTTATTTTTAAATACCAGCTATAAAATTCCAGAGCTGAAAACTCCAACCTTATTTTTAAATACCAGCTATAAAATTCCAGAGCTGAAAACTCCCACCTTTATGATAAATACCCATTATAAACAGCGTAACAATAACACACTTTTGATTTTGTATTGTCATTGGTACACAGGAAATTCCAGAAACAAGCCTCTCAGATGTGATTTTAGGAAAAAAATCTGATGAAACTTTTCTTCCCCTCCTTTTTATTAGCATCAACAGTATCAAACCCATAAAGCAGAACTGAGGAGTAAAAGTGAAGCTACATGTTTTAAAGGCTCCCCCCTGACCAAACAGGCATCTTCAAGGACAGATCAGTTTTTCTCCTGATATCTTGCCTCCTTTTCTCAAAAAAAAAAGGGGAGATTTTGGTCAGAAGACTTAAGAAACTGCTACAATAAACAGAGTAAAATAAATAATAATAATAAAATAAATAAATAAATAAATAAATAAATAAATAACAGGGAAAAATAAATAATCGTGGGAAATTGCTGCCAACTCTGGTAATCTTGGACATTTCTTTGCAATGGAAATACTGAGAGAAAACTATTAGCTCACGCAGGGAAGGGACTAAACTGGTCTCATCAGCCAACACTGGTCAAACACCAACAAAGAAGTCTACCACTAAATTTTCTGTTGAGCTTCTACCAGGGAAAGAGCCTTGGAATACCCCATGTTAATGCCAGGAAGGCCACAGAAATTAAATTATATGTGAGAGTGAAAGCAAGAGCAAGAGAAAGAGGAGCAAGGGCATATGAAAGATACTGCCTCCTAAAATTAGGAGGAAAATTCTTGAATAAAATTATGAACATACTTAAGAATTATTATCCTAAGAAGCTTCTATATAAAAATACAGTAGACTGACATCTTTTCCTAAATTATCAACATTTAGCATCAACTTCAATATGCACAAAATCCTGGAGGGTTTGTTTGGCAAAATAATTAAATCTAATACACACAAACCTAATAATTTAGTGGAGAGGGGGAAAAAACCCAGGACTAACTGTATGAAAAGTTGCTAGTATCTGCTGAGTTATGCTGGAGAAAGCAAGCTGTGAGAACACCTAGAGAGCCTCAGACAGAACTGCTACCCTGTCAAAAGGCAAGACTAACAATAAAAATAAAAACAGCAGCGGTAATAGACACCAAATTTCAAAAACAGACAGTGAAGATCTTGTGACAAAATCCTCAAAAAAACCCCAAGGAACTTCACAGAAGAATTTGCTGGAACTTTGGATCTACTTCTAAGTAGAGAGCAGTGCAATCAACAGGAGGACATTCAGTAAGGATATTTTTTTACTGGCTACTGCCTTTGCTTCGGTCTTAGAGACAGCTGAATTTTGGAACATCTCTCTGCACAACACGAGTTTCCACAGGACATTCCAGCTCCAGAGCACTGAGCAAGGGTGTGGAACAGGGGCTGGGCAGAAGGCTCCAGCCAGAGCCCTATTAGTAATAACCTCATTTCAAGAGGATGTGTTCCTTATTTGGCACTGCCCACCCACTGCTGGTAAATCTCCACACAAACAATGCAAACAATTAACTGGCAGATTAGGGAAACAACAGACCTTCCCTTCACCAGTCAGCAGCTTTCAAAACAACCTTAAACCATCGATGCAGCTCTTCACCATCTCCTCACTAATCTCTCCCACTCCTTCCTTTAAACCACTGCCATCCCGGAAAACGGATGCTAATCCCAGACCCTTCTACACACAGCCCTGCTGCCGAGACAAAAAACTCAAAAGCAAAAAAAAAAAAATAAATTATTCAGTACACTGGCTATTTCTGTGCCCTGTTCATTGCCCATCACACAGTCTGGAAGTCATTGCTTAAGACTTAAAGTAGGAGAAAATTAAAGGCTGGAATGTTGTGTAATCTTTGCATGGCAGAGACATTTTTCCCTTCGGTTTCTTTTCACTGGGGAAAAAAACCTCAACTCTGTTATATTTATTTTATATATGTATATAATTGTCATAGATTTTTTTTTTTTTAAGAAATTCCTTGCTGTGAGGGTGGTGAGGCCCTGGCAGAGGTTGCCCATGGAAGCTGTGGATGCCTGATCCCTGGAAGTGTTCAAGGTCAGGCTGGATGGGGCTTTGAGCAACCTCCCGTGCCCTCGGAAGGGGGGTTGGAAATGAGATGATCCTTTCCAACCCAAACCATCCTGTAATTCCAGGATTTAGCAGAAAGAATAAATACTTTGGCCATTTGAATGTAACTGCAGTTTACTGACAGTTCTTTCTGGTTTTAAAGCAGTGAGTATATGTAAAGGAGCATTACTAAAACATAATATTTAAGGGCTTGACACATGCAAAACAAAGGAGGTTGATACGTGGGTAGGCTTATAACAATACATATGCACCTACATATATTTTATGTACACACAAAGTACATACAGATGGATGATAATCAATGCCAATGTATGTAGACACTGGACCGAAAAAACATGCTTGGGGTTTTTTTTGAGAAAACATTCTCTCCATAATTACCTCAGGAAGATAAAACAGGAATGGATAATTCATCCTAATTATTAGAAGATTTGCATCAGTCACTTAAAGAATAATATAACATTTAAACTATTTTTAAGACACAGAACTAGCTACTAGTATAGCCAATTGTTACATACTTTTAGATAAAACACTAACCCTACTAACATTCATGTATGTATTTTTATTGACTTCAGTATAAGCATTATTCCATCTTCAGCACTAAGTCTGGTGAAACCACTATGTATTCTCAATATTGTGAGGCCAAAACCTTCTCAATATGCCAATCTAATTATAAGTTTTGTCAGACACACATACAAGCTGACAGTTCAAAAGAACTTCCATCTTGAAAAAACTCCAAGATTTATTACAAGTAAGTTGGGCCTCTTACCAAGACATGCAGAGATTAATTAATTTATCTACATTATTACATTTTTTCCACATTTGCACTACGTTTTTCTCAACAACATTACAGCCAGATGTTTCAGTTCTCCCAGGTCAGACTTTTTTACTGGCTGCTTGCCACATACACGACGTGTATGGAAAAAAATCAGATTTTTTTTTTTATATATAGATACAAAATTGTCAGTCTTCTCAACACAACAGGCCTGGACCATAAGTCACCACTTTGGGCCAGTGATATACACTGCCATGCACATCTGGAGAACGTGCACGGGTACCAAACCCAGGACCACACCTAGTGCTGCCTTTCCAAATCAGCAAAAAGAAGAACAAGTTACTTTCTCTCTGGTTATCAACAGCCTCAATAGGATTTTATCACTCTAAATATACCAGTATTCCTTCTTTAGACACTCCAGGCATGCTTAAATTTACATGTGACTTCAGATTCTTACTCATTTTCCCTCCTTTATTAGACTTATTTACTTCTACCGCATGATAGAATCTATCGGCTGAGAAAACATCAGGGATAATCATAACATTTCCAAAAGGATTTATTACAGATTATAACAAAATCATCACCTTAATGGGATTTGTCACACAATAGTTTAAATCAACTCAATAGATCTACAGAGGATAACAACTGCTTTAAAATATAAGGACCCAAACCTGAAACAGTCATTAGGTACCTAATGAACTCCAGCAATTCCCATGTAAATCCCAGGCAGCCAGCTCAGAAGACTGGGCTGGCATGTTTAAGCCAGAAAGCACATGTTGCAAAATCCTTCACCTAAGCCTTTTGCTTTTTTCATGCAATTCTTTGTCATTTAAATAACATTATAGAAGCCATTCTTGTACTAAGGTAACTACTACATTCTGAAGAGCTGAATTTTCTGTTGTTGGTTCTCTTTTTGGGAAACAACATTTCCTTTACTCCCTTAAAATCAGCTCTAAAAAGATCAAAATAATTGATTAATCTCAAATAGGCAAACACTTTAGGAGTTAGGCTAGAAGAATGCTAACAGATTAAAAAGAATAAAAAATAATATACACACACGTTCTTGCTCATACCCTGGCCCGTTCTCAGTGAGGTTTGGGGCTTGATGAAGAGTAAAAGGAATGGAAGAAGCCTCTGGAGCCTGCAGTGCATTAACCATCTACCAGGTTCCTATCACATGTACTCTAAACTGTCAATGGCACAAAAGCCCAGAGCTGTCACCAAGAGAAGGATTTTTCATTCAATATGAACCTTAGGGGAGTCAAAGCCAATCTAGCCTGTAAAGTCTGTAACCCCCTTCTAACTACAGGTTACTGTGGGAAAATTACCTTTCTCACATCACCAATCCAAAGAAGAAAGAGAAAGGAAAAGTTCAAACACAGAGCTGTCACTGGCAGACATGGTTAATTTACAACGTGCATCTTCACAAAATGCTTTCCAAAACCTGCATGGGAACACTGGAGACAGAGGTGCTGACAGGAGCCTCAGTTGGTAACGCATTTCTTCCTCTTCGTGAACACCAACCCAAGCAGTTAGCAACTGCTACTTAATCTAGATGAGAAAACGGGTACATCTGAGCGCGCCTCGAAAGAAACCACACACAGACAGTCAAAATCAACTGCTGGTCCCAGCTCCTGCTGGCCAAACACACAACGCTGGCGACAGGAGGCTGGAGCTCAGACAACCTACGCTTGCTGACTGCTGCCCCGCTGTGGTGGATGTTTGAACAGACAGAAGATGACAAAGAAAAACGATCCTTCTTCCTACTTCTCTCGTATTCCTTCATTCTTTTGGGTTTTCCTTTAAATCTCTGCATAAGTAATAGGGAATAGCGTGCTTAATGAATACTGTTACCTGTCAGGTTTCCCCTGAACTGGAAAAGAAAAAGAACAACCTGCCATACATTTATTTCCCAGTTCAACTGCTCAGTCATTTCTCCTTCTTGGTTTGCCCAGCCAGATGCACAGCCAGCTTTACATGCCCGCCCATCCCTGCAAACCCAGGATTTGGGAAAAGCTGACTTACACAACAGAAAAAAAAAAACAACTTAAAAGTAGAAAGCTTAGAGGAACAAATAAACACTGGGGAGAAAAAGAGAACATGGGTCTAAGGCAAAGTCTAAAATGCCTTCATCTGTCAGGGAGATGAAGGAATATTTGATACCCACAAGAACAGACACTTGAACCATGATGAATTAGGAACTAAAAGCCTTCCCTTGAAATGCATCCTATCTTACATGTTGATTTATACTTTAAATAAGGGACTAAAGCAAATACATTAAACTTTGAATAATAATCTAAATCAAATATACTAAACTACACTATAAAATAATCAGCTTAGGCTGCTTCAAATTATGGCATTGATAGCAACTAAAAATTAAGTACAGTCAAATTTAAATTCCTTGGGAATTAAAGCATGAGCCCATTACCACATTGCACATGTCAGGGCTGTTCCCAGGTGCAGTTCTCTCTCCTGGGAAAGCATCCCTCTGACTAAACCTATGACCAGGCCTTTACCTCCCTTCTCCCTTGAGGTGCTGTAACTACACTTAATCCTCACAGGTCACAGCCAGCTCCTTCCTGGCAGCTCCACACTCTTCTCTGTAAAAGTAACTGCTGTGGAAGACTCAGTCTTTTTAATTCTCTTTTTTCCACAGCCTTAAAGAATACAGTGTCCCTTTCCTATTTCAATGGAACAATAACAATGAGTCAAAAATATAAAAATTGTTCTAGGTTTTCTTTTAAGTCTCCAACTTGATGATGACAGGTAACAGTCAATGCATTTTCACCTACCCTGTCTTATTTCACCAGCTAATACTGATTACTTTCCATTGCACTTTTCTCTAATCCAACAGTCTGACAGCACTCAAAGTCTTCATAGGAACTCATTGATAGAGGCTCCAAAAATTATTAAAATTGAAAACATACAAGATATAAACATAAAATCAGAGTAATTATGGATTTCTAACACAAAATCCTTTGCTGGCTCCCATAAAAAACCACATTTTTGATGATTTCACCACCTTGGATAGCTGGCCACAGCACAGCTGAAAATGAACTACAGTTCATTAGGACTAGAGCCCTCAAGGACAAAGCTTGTATTTCCAGCCTACCTCCTCTGCTTCTCAGAAATCAATCCTCTACTTTATTCCCTTGGTTACTTTTAAACCAAGGATGGCACCACAGATCCCAATCATTCTGTTCTTGGTTTATTTGCCCAAAGTTAACTAATACCCATCTTCTGACCTGCAAATGTCTGTCACCCAGTCCAGTATTCATCACCACTCTGCTCCAAAGAAATTATGTTCAGATAGACAGGTCAACACTCAAATAAAAAGTCTGCATATATAATCCAACCAGAACAGTGAATGATTCTCTACAGCCTACAAAAAAATCTACATATGAGGTGCACTGTGTCTATGTGTTCATTATTTACTAATAAAAGAGTAAACCACAAGCATCTATTTTAAAGTTCTGTCTTGCAGATGAGTGGGACTGTGCTGACACAACGTGTTTCCAGGAATATTAACTTTAAACTTGCTAAGTAGACTTCCAGGCCAATTCCTTTGTAAATTGTCAATAAGATATTATAAATGTAAACCAGTCACTGTTACCTTAACAATAATTAACAATTAAACTCTTCCTCCTTATCAGACCTCCACAAAATCACTGTGATTTTACCTATATTTCTCTTATTAGGCTAATTCCCACGGGAATATAGAATGCTAAAAGTTGCCAACACAGATTTTTGAATAGGAGCAAAGAGATGACCTTCTTGCCTAACTTACTGTGCCTGGAAAAGCTGTAGATAAAACAATCTATCCTTCTTATAATTACTCAGGGACCTGGGGGGAAGGAAAAAAAGCGAGTGCTGTGATTTTAAAATAACATATATAAATGTTACACAGCCTAAATGCCATGAGCGGATTTTGAACTAAAAGCAGACACCAATTAAAGCAGAAGGAAAACAAAATCCAACATCACAGGAGTCACCTGCAAAGAGCAGAACCAGCCAAAGGAAGAGAAAGCCTCCACAGCAGGGCAGAGCAGGGCTCACTCTGATGGGACATTCCCTGCACTCACAGGGAAAAGGGAAAATTCTCCACTTCTCCAGTCCAACCACACAAGAATAAAGGAGCTGATGAGCTCTCATGCTTCTCGCTGTGTAAACATCTTCTCCTGTGTAACGGACCATCCTGTTGTTTTGGGGATTTTTTTTTTGGGGGGGGGGGGGTGATTATTTGGGATTTCTTTTCAAGGGTGTTGGTTTGGGTTTTCATTACTATTACTTTTTATTCTTTTACCCCTAAAAATTCTGAGACCGGGGTTCCCAATGGGACCACAGATACGAGCATTTGGGCTGAAGATGTGTCAGGAGTTTGGGACCAAACTGTAGGGAGCAAGAACACCTTCCCTGCCAACTCTAACCAACGTTAGATGCAAAGAACAGTAATATTTTTATCGCAGCTTTGCAGCTCTTATATCATCATGAAAAATGGCAAATTCCTCCACGTTTGTTTTCCATCCTGAACTGCCTGCTTGTGTACTCTGTTACTCTTCCGTGAGACCAAAAAGACAGAAGCATTTAGCAGCACTTGGACAGAGCAGGAGCAATCTGTCTCCTTTGCCATGCACTTGGCTGCCCAAACCCCAGGCATCAGGCTGAGATGTATCCAGAGCTGCTGATCAGGTAACCAGGAATTCCCATTCTCTCCAAGAAATTCCTAGTATTTAACAGATATTGGAAACGTGTAAGAGGATGAGATGCAAAGAAAAATTAAGCTGGGGTCTGTTGCTTAAATACATCCCGAGGCTTTCATACATCTGAATGCCCTCATCAAAATTTGCATTCAAGGAGTCCAGTCAGTTGGCAGAAAAGACAAAAAATTTAAAAATCTTCTCCCACAAAAAACTTGCAGCTTTGAAATGAAATAGAAGAGAGCAGGAGAGAAGAGGGCAGTAGTGAAGGGTATTTAATATATATTTTTTTCTGCAGTAAGATCATAAAAAATACAAAGCAATGCATTTAATTAGTTTTTCTCTAATTATCTCCTCTAACACTTCCCCTCCCCTTTTTTTCCAAACTGAATATCAAACAGATGCATTCAGGATACGGACTGAAGTCACTTCATTTCAATTACAGGGCTTTTCTGTCGGAATCGCAAGAAGCTGCTGCACAAAAAAAGCACAAAGAACATCCCGCTTTTAATAAACTACTTTTTGGCAAAGGAAATTAGATCAGCTCAAGGTTTCTCCAATGTCACACAACAAAGATGCTGCAGCACCCTCCCACCCTTCCTGAGAGTCATCTGATCCCCGCTCCCGCCTGCCAGACCATGGCCAATGGTTATTTCCAGGCTTTGGCTTCCCACTCCCGTCCCCAGCTGTGCTGAACCGCTCTTGTCCTTCTGCTCGCTTTGAGTCAGAGCCAACTAATCTTCCTCGGATGTACCTGGCAAGAGCGAGTCCAGTTGCGAGTCTTTTTCCATCAAAATCTAAAACTCAGAAACAAAACCCAACAAAAACTAGGAACAAAAAAAAAAGCCCAACGAAGCCACGCAACAAAACCCACCAAACTCCAGGTTTTTGCACCACTTACACCAAGTGGCAGCAAATGGTCAGGGTGGTGACACTTTGACCAAAATATACAGCATTACACGCAGCTTTGCTCTAGAAATGTGCATTTACAACCCACACAACATTTATTGAACCCAAAAGGACTTAAGAGCTCCTTGGTTTTGGTTTGGTTTTTTTTCTTTTTAAAGAAGGTGCAAGACCTGCAATTACCACTACTGTGACGTTCTCAAAACTCAGCATTTTCCCCTCGCTATCAACATTATTGGTTTATAAATGACTGTTTCTAACTATGCCACTTATAAACTTCAAGTTCAGATCAAAATCTGTACGTTATTCTTTTACCTTACACAATCTATTTGAAAATTAGCTTGATCAGCTTCCTTACAGCTGAGAAAAGCCTGTCATTTTTTCCCCCCCTCTAAATTTAACTACACAGCTAATACTACCGAGCCAACAAACAGTAAATGTGGGAGGTAAAATAAGGAAGGGGGTTGGTAGGGATTTTGCAAAGATCACTACCTGCCCATATATTTTACTCGATTTTTATTGAGCAATTTCTAGGTGGGCAAAAAGCCAGTTGAACAGAAGGAGCCAGCACAGGCAGGTAGCTGTCACCCCATTTAGGGCTGTTATGTCCAGTTGTTAAGGGGAGCTGTCAGCTCAGGTTGTACATCAGTAACAACAGGAAAATGCATCACTACCAAGCTCGCTACCTTGTAATTTAAAATATATACAAGTGACCTGCCTGTGCCTTGTTCCGTAGGAAAATGGTATCATTTAAGCTCTGTAAAATACTCCTATACACAAACCATGCTTGGCATTTCACTGGTTTCCTTTGAAAAAGTGGGGAGTCTACAGAGGTATTATCTTCCTTCATTTCACATGCATGTTTCTTAATGCACAAAATAATCAATATTCTAACAAATACTACAGCCTTTTATATACATCTCAGCATTCTGCTGCAGCAATAGTGAGCAATAACGTTCCAGAAGTTCATGTTGTACACATTTCATCATCTAATGCAAACATTTGCACATATTTTACATAATCAAGGAAAAAAGTCTCACACAGACAGTCAACACCATGAGCAAGGAGCCCCAGCATTAAACTCAACAGGCCTTTTGCCACCAACTTCAGGGAGAAATCTTTGCTGTTCAGGTTATCAAAGCATGGAGAAGACCCTTGACAAGAACATACATCAGAGAGGTAACACACACTCCTCTGGCCACAGAAGGAGCTCTGTAGCCAAGAGAAGTCTTGGCAATGTCCCACTGCAAAGCAGCACTGGTGCAAGACAGAGCAAGAGCAATCAGAGCTTTCAGACATCCTGAGCTGTCCATCAGAGTCCCTGTCCTAGAGAGCAAGAGTAAAACAGACTTTAATTTATTTATTTTAATATCTTTAAGCTAAATCTGTTTTTTTCCCATGATCTTGCAGATGTCTGGATCTAAGGGAAGTGATTAGAGAAGGTTGGACAGAAGTTTGAAGTTATTTTGATGCAGTGATGTGGGAACAAGTGCTAAGGAAATGCAAGAGGGCAGCTCTGCTGTGTTGGTGCCAGGCTGGTCCCCTGGCCATGAAGCACAGCACGTGATCTGACTTAATTACTGGGATTCTACAACAAACTCTGCCTAGTGTCAGATGAAAAAGCATTTAAAGGTTTAACCATCTTTAAATAACATTTCCAAAGATTGTGCCTTGTTTTTCTGACCCAGTTTATACAATCCTAAATGGAAAGAGATTAGGAAATAAACATATGCAGTGCGAAAATCACAAGTTTCATTTTGTGAACTTAGATCAATAAAGTGGAAGGGATAAACTACTTAAAGATGCAATCATTGTGAGAAGAGCTGGAGAATGTAGGGGCAGACAGTGAAAGTACAGCTCTTCCTACTGATGTGATTACCCTCAAATGAAGCCAGAAGGACACAATCTAAGGGCAACACAGACAGATGGACACAACACTGATTCTGCTTTCAAATGCTCTGGGAGAGCTTGAACTTTTCTTAAAAGCTTAGTTCTTGGGTGTTTACCTAAATGTTACCCCCACTGAGTTGAATGATTAGCAGACCAATTAATTCACACATGAATATTCTGCTGGAGAAACAGCAAACCCAACTGCAAATATAAATTAACTTAACGAAAACATTCCATCAAACTGTGCCATACTTTCATCTCTCTGACCTGAAAGAAAAAACCTGCTTCTAGTAAATGTTGTTTGGCAGCAGTGAGCACACAAGCAGATGTGTCTGCAGTAGTGCTTTATCTCCCAAAGCATGAGCCTCTGGACATCCCAACTGCTCTCATTTACCACGTGTTGATTCACACCATGGAGAAGTCCTGGAGCACATACGTGACGCTGGAAGATGTACTCCAGGACTCGCCTCACACACTCCACCTGCTCTTGGCCTTTCAGCCCACTGGAGCAGATCAGAGCCAGCAGGAAGGAAAAGCCCTCAGGCCCATCCACTGCACACACTGCAGGGTTTGATGGTCTTGCTCTACAGACCTGCATCCCTTGTGCCTCCTTACTTGGCAAAACACATTGCCAACCAACACGGGGAAGGAATTTCGTGTGCTTTGTATGCACCTGTGCAAAAGGGAATGTTTTCATGCAAGCATGTAATACAAAATTTGAAATGTTTTATTTTTGTCTTGCTTTATCACCTTACACGCTGCAAAGGAAATTATAATTATTATCAGCATAATATCTAACTGCACTTTCACCTTGCAGAGTAAAATGCTGATTCTGGAAATAGCTCAGCCTACATTATATGTAGACATATGGCCACATCTACATTATAAAGAAATTGCACAAGAGGATGAATCTCTAGATTGATGCAGTGCTTGTAAATAAACCAAGTACCACAAGCAGATCAGGGCCTTGACTTCAAATTATATTCATTCTCATGCCCTAGACCCAACTCATGTGTTTCAAAGCTATGCAAAGGTCAGTTACTGGGTTGGACCCTTCCTGATGGCCTAACATGTGTTTTGGTAGGGTCACAGAGGGGAGTTTAATTTCGTGGAGTTCCCCTGTCCCAGCACTGCTGTGCAAACCACACCAACGTGTGCTAAAAGGGGGCAAGGTAATTCACTTCAAGACTACAGCAGGTCTCCAAAATTAATTCACAGAACCACAGAATGGTTTGGGCTGGAAGGGGGCCTTGAAGATCATCCTGTTCCAACCCCCCTGCAGATGCCGGCACAAATAATGTTACAACATTTAGGCCACATCAGTGCAGGTCCTATGGCTCAAACAGGCAGCCCCAGGTTCTCAGGAGGTTACACCCCTCAGCTGTCACACATATCCTCATGCCTGCCCTTAACTGGGAGCAGGGCAAGGCAATTCAGAGCACCTTGGCCTAGGAGGAAAGCAAGCTAAGCTGAATCGATCTGCTCATCATTTCTCAGGCTAAAAGCATGCTCAGGTTACACAGGGTAACATTTCTAAGCCACGGTAATGTGATCATTCCTACATCCCAATGACTGACTTAGACATTCCCCAGTTATTGCTAGAAGAGGCATAAGTAATGCTCTCCTGGCTCCCACTCGTTGGCACAGATCAGAGGAGACCATGTGGAGACGGGCAGAAATTGGAGCAATCTTTGGGCTGTTCAACAGGTCAGACATACCTGAAGTGTCCAAGGGCACATATATATTAGACACAAAAATTTGAATAAACATGTGATTCACTCCCCACTGCCCAGTTAGAGCAGACCATACAAGATATCTCATTTATGGTGGGTTTTATTAGTGGAAAAGCAAGACACGACCCTATTTGAAAAGCTGCCACTGAGAGCTTGTAAGATGTTGTTAAAAACACTGAAAATGAGTGAAACGGACACTTTGCTTCGGGAAGAATGAAATGGGAATGACTGGTACATGTCTTGGTCTCAACACATAAGACTTAACAAGTCTGATGATAAACAAATGGTTGCAAGGCTAACAACAAAAGCTTGACAGTTAGAGGATCGAGTGCACGTATGAATTTACCATGGGATTAATTTAATTTACATGCAGGCAACATTAAAGAAAACAGAAAATCTATTGCATTCATTAAGAAATTAAATGTAACAGTGAAAACTGGCATTTAATACAGCTTAAGCAAGCAAAATATACACAGGGATCTTTCCAAAAACCCCACTTTTTGATCCCATGAAGAGTCAGGAGTGCTGTGTTCAAGTGCCAGAAAGGCTCATGATCCCTGCCTGCCTAATGATTTGAACATATTAAACTAGTATTCTAACACATTTAATACAGTGTTACAAAGCCAGTTCTCTTCTGATATCTGACACCTTTAAGCAATTAATATATTTCAGGACAAGCTGTATTTCTAGGCAGTAAGTGGATCTAAGTATAAAATAATCAAGAGATGTTCTTCCTATCAGTTGAGTGATTGTAACACGAAAAGATAGGAACGTTATTGCACAAGAACCACTAAGCTTTCCCCTCAAAGATGCTGTTTTTTTAAATATTTCATAAAGTTGCTTTTTCAAGTGGCACTAAATATTTTTAAAGATGTTACCTCCTCACTAAATGTCTCCTTAAGTGGCTTCATCTAACAAGGCAGCTGCTTTCCAGCCATTTAGCTTTTCTACACACTCCAAACATCATATAACTGGTGCCTCACTCCTCACAGGGCCTGACCATTTTCCAAGCACATATACAGACCAGCAAGCACATGATTGTCTATGCACAGGTAGCATTGAATTACCACACATATGTTTATCAGAGTATTTGATTGTTACTGTCATCTAGAAATACTGTTCTTGTGGGAGACAAGCTGGAAAAAGCAGAAGGGAAACTGTTCAACTTTGATGAGATTTGACAGGAGAAGCTCAAAGCTTCACAACCTTGTTTTTCCTCTACGCCTTTCAGAAAACACAAAG
This sequence comes from Pipra filicauda, assembly GCF_003945595.2. Lineage (NCBI taxonomy): Eukaryota > Metazoa > Chordata > Aves > Passeriformes > Pipridae > Pipra > Pipra filicauda. Next base: position 653,562 of record NW_024104474.1, on the reverse strand, counting down.
TTTAAGCCATGTTAAATTTTCAGTATATGCTTTTTCAGTATCTCCTTGATTTTTTGACTTTACGTAGCCCACAAGTACACCAGAAGGAGCAATTCCCAACGTAGCTCATTACACACTTGAGCAAAGCTATATCCTGCCACAAGTCCTTGAGATCTGTTCAAGAAATGGCCAGAGAGTCACACACTTCTCTGAAGAGTCCACCTTTGTTCCCGTGTGGACACTGCCCTCTTCCAGCTACCAGCACTTGAACCCACCTCAGCATTTCTTGCAATGCTGTTGAAGCAATACATGCTCTTTGCTACCAGCCAAGTCCTACTCTGCTGCCTCACCCTCTCCTCATTCCTTCAAAATCACTTTTCCATACCTTCTTTTCGTCTTTTTGTTACAAGTGACAGCTCAGGTCTTTATCTTACAGACCCGGAAGTGAATTCACATCAGACTAAGTGCTCACCATCAGTTTAAAACAGCAGACTTCAATTTTGCCATTATCTCCTTGTCCAAAAAAACCATTATTGCAAGAAAATTCTACAAGAGATCTCCATTGTCACGTGATCACACCCTGCTTGCTCACATCCACCTGAATGCAGCCTTCATCATGCTGTTCATATTATGAGAGTAAATGGTGACCCTGAAAATACATTTTATACATGTGTATTTCTCTGCACACCCACACACTTACCCTGGTGTTCAAGCCAGTTTTTAATCAAAAGAAATAGCAGCAATAACTACACGCTCATTAAGAAACACAAACTTCAGAGTTCTGTCTAGTGAGGTTTTATGAGGATTCTTCTCACTTGTAACTGCTCACAACAACAAAAGTGGAGTATTACAAGCAGCAAAATAAGAGTAGCATAAACCAGTTTTACCATTCTCTCATTTGCAACACCTAAATACAAAAACTGTCGTGTTTTTCCAATCAGCTAAATGCCAGCTGCAATGGTATCATTACATCTTACCAGATCTAACAAATTAACAAGCAAAGCAATTAAGACCATATTAGAGACCTTACACTTACAACATAATCAAAAATGTTCCTTTACTTCTAACAAAAAACATAAATGTCAAAACAAAAGCTCAGAGCTTCAATTCTCATTTTCTGGCTGAGCAAAGGCAGTTAATCTAGTTCTAAAATGGCATCTGGTTTTGAGAAGTAGCTTGCAAAGATCTGGGATATGAAATGGCACAAACCTCAACAAAAATACAAAAAAAGAAAGCAATCATTAGGGAGGTATAGGCAGAAAGGAAAAATATGCAGAAAAGAGAATGTGACAAAGAAAAGTAAAGCAGGAGCACATTAAAAAGGACATGGTCTATAACAGAGAATTGCATTTAACAAATCATCCTTTCAATTACAAGTAATGTAGTTATAAGCAGCTCCCACTTCTCCAAATCATTGATATAAAATGGAACAAGGAAGTAAGAAAAGGTAGCAAGAAACATAAAATTTTAAAGTTTACCATACAGTTAAAAAAAAAAAAAGGAGTTGGGCTACATCAAGGAAAGTAATCACTAAATCTGTTTATTTTCTTTCAAGTATTTCTCAAATACAGAGCTCTGTCATGAAAATGATTGATCACCAGGCAATCTTAGTATGCCAGGATTTTATTTCATTTTTTAAAGTGTTCAAGGATGCATAACAACTTGTCAGCACTGTATTTTAAAGTTTTATGATGTTTTCTTTCCTTCCTTTCACGGCCAACTTTGGTACTTTATCCGGAGTGAAAGCAACGTAGCTGGGCCACCCCAGTGACCCACAGGCACCTCGCTCCCCAGCACGGAGAAGGGAGGACAGAGGAAAACAGCCCAGCTGCCCCAAAGCAAAGCAACACAAAATCTCAGCCAGTTATGACCTCTGCTTCCCCGCAGCCACGAAGGGTAAAAGAGAACAGACAGATGTGAGAGCTAATCCTGTTATGAAAAAAGTCGACAATAATGCGTATTTCTGCAGCCCGGCGGTCTACAGCGTCCCTGGGAAATGGAGGTTGCAAAAGCAAGATGCTTCTTCAGATTAAATAACCACACGTGTCTTGACTGCTTTCATATTTTGTTACAGCTAAAAATTAATTTAGGGGTATTGGTGTCTAGCATTTGTCTGCTGTGAAGCTCGACTTCATTCAATTTATGTCTGTCATTTTAAAAATTCAGTCTATGAAGAAATGATGGTTGCGGTAGATGGTAAGTGATAAGAATGACAATCTAGTCAGGATGGCAAAATTGAGAAAATTAAATTGTACAACTGCAGAAGAATCAACAGTGAGATCCAAGTTCAACACAACGCAGGTATCTCTAAATATTTGCCGTGTAAGTAGCAAATTTGACTTTTTTTTTTCTTCCCCAAAAAGAAACCTTCAGTGGATTCAGATCACCCCAGTAACTAGAAAAATCACTTAAGGAGGGTCAGCTAGAACGGACTGGGAGGTCAAAGAGCTGCCCTAGAAAATGAATGGACCCATCAAGGTGAGATTTGCACAGAGCAGGACGACACAGAATGCTAACCAAACTAGGGAGATTTTACACAGACTGGGAAAAAAACACACAGGGGGGAAATAAGGCAAAGAGTAAAAGACAAAGAGGTCAGAAATAAAACTTTTGTTTCTAACTGTGTAGAACTACTTCATTTTTAATTCACAAGAGAAAGAACAAATATATCCACACAAATACACAACTTAGAGCAATTAACAGTGCAGAAGGAAATAAATCTGTCAGCTCCCAACAATGTTCACATTATTCTCACAAAATACAAACGAGCCTATCTTACAAGTATTTTAAGCCAGGATTTATCAAAGCACCTTCCTGAGAAGCTGAAAACTATATCTGATACGTCAAAGGCAATGGAGAAGTCATAGCACAACTAGAGACTCCAGAAAACTAAAAACTCTACCCACAGCCAAATGCTGCGTTTGTGGCAACGAATTTGAGCAGTGGAGGAGGGAACAGGGAAGTGATAAGAATAGGATGAAGTGAGTGGTCCCAATGATGCTGGTGAGACTATGTATAGCATAAGCACATGTCACTATAATTGCAGACTGCACAATCCACCCCCAACAATCTACACATCAAGGAATCACCAGCAACATCCATGGAATTCTTCTAATTCACCTTTTATATGGACTACTGGGAACCATTTAGACAGATCTGTGCTGAAATGCTGGAGCGAGTTCAAATAAAAGCCACACCATAATCAAGACTAGAGGAATGATGTATGAAGAAAGAGGAAAACAGCTAAGCATGCCAAGCTTGGAAAAGATGCAAGTAATGAGGATTCTTACAGCTCACAAATATCTGAAAGATGTAACCATTGAGGAGAGACAGTAATTAGTCAGGACAAAATGGGCTTAACTTCAAATAACACAAAGGAAGCACAGTTGCAAAATAGTAATAGTTTCAGGAAATGCTTCCTGAGAGAAAAGTGCAACAGTTATTTTAAAGCATAGAGCATCCTATATACATGTATACATTAGATCATCTTATGTGGAGTGAGTTGCAACCTGTACCTCTATACCATGACCCTAATAGGTGGTTGCTGGACACAGGGATGACCAAAGAGCCCTTTACCATTCTTTTTTTTGAGGTGAATGATGCTGCCATCTATTCCAAACTGAACTGCACAAAAGGTTTGTATGGAAATATAACTATATTGAGTACTTAAACATTCGTTCAAACGAAAAATTTGAAGTGATTACAGCTAATAAACATGCTATTTCTAAACCTCTGAAGTGATATTATGATTCTGATAGACCATATGGTTTCAGTGTATTTATACTGCAATGAGCACTTTGGAGCCTTTTTGCATGTCAGCTGTGACTGAGGAGGTGTAGCGGGGACACACAGCAGGTTTGGGAGGAGGATCTGCTGGGGGACTTGGGGTGGACCCCCCACTCCTTGTGGTGGGTTGTGACACTGCTGTGAGCCACCCACCCCACCCCAAGCCTCACCCCTGTCAAATTTAGGGAAATGTTTGCTCAGCTGAAGTCATCCTTCCCGACCCCAATACCCAAATCAATAATCAAATGTTGGGGTTAATTGGCAACGAATTAAATTAAGCAAAATTCCCTGTGTTGAGACTGTTTTTCCAGCAACAGGAGCAGATGCTTTTCTAGAGGCAGTATTTAATTTACTAAGACCCCATTCACTTGCTAACAGCACTGAGCTTGATCAAGACCTCCTGTGTCATTGGGAAAAGTCATAGCTGCTGTAAGAGTGCCCATAAGTAAACAAGAAATGTTGCTGAATAACACAAAATGTCCCTAACTTCCTGCCACATCGATCCTGTTCTTTAGAGGGACACCAGGAGAACTCGGCAGAGGAGGGGCACTAAGTATTACTCCTTTATAGGTCACTGAGCTATTAATATTTTTTACTTTTTCTCACTGTTCCCATGGAGTTATGTCATGGGACAGAAGTACAGTCACATTAACCCTATTGCAAACCTGCCATTTGGCTGAAAATGTGGCCTATTAGTAATTAATCTTAGAACTGGAGGTAATAATAGCACTCTCCACTTCACTGATAGCACTGCTCATCCTGCATTTATAGCTCCTACAAGGACCCTTGACAGGGGAGAGAACCAGGGGAATGTGTCAGCTACTCCAAAAGGAGACAGGAGCTCCTGACTTTGCAACCTGCAACTCACCAGACCCTTTTTCTTCATTTCTTTTCCTGCAGCTGAACACACACTTGGAGAGACAAAAGGTCCGTTTTTTTTTCCCCTCTCCTCTCGAAGCGCACATGTGAGACTCATTAATGTTAATTGGATTTATGAATGCCTGCTGAAAAGAGAAGAAACTGTAAAGATTTCCCATTTGCAGGGAAACAATCAAAGGAACAATTTCTCGTTCATCTCGCTGATGAAGAGACGAGGAAATAATGGATGAGTCACTTTACATTATGATTCAAAATTCTTAAAATAGGAGAGATGAAAACACTGATTTCTGTACGGGTCATATTCATGTAAGGGACTCTTTCTAAGAATCCAATTTGAACCTTCAAGTGTAGTCCTGCTTCTAATTACCCAACTCCAAGAATAAATCATGGTCTGAATTGTAATTATACAGATTTGTTGCTATAATTCAATTTGTCAGGTGTAAAATACAAGTGTAATTTCCTCTACCCCCCCCCCCGTAGCCTTCAAAGAGACACTGAGCTTGAGCCATTTGATAATTTATTCCATATTGTGGCTTTCACATTTACTATGCATAAAACTTCTGACAGATATTTTTTTTTTTTAGAAGGTGATTATATACAGCTCTAGTTACTCTGCTAACTGATCTGAAAATAAATCCACACTCATCTCTTGGCTACAATACAGTCAGCATTAGCCACCACCTACCTGGCCCTGCAGTGACCAGAGCACTCCAAGGCAAGCTCAGAATTTCTCCTACCTGTAATGGGGACGAGGAAAAACACACACAATCTTTGCATGCACAGATTTGCTCTACAGGAAATTCTTCAAGGTTAGTCTTCTGCTCAGTCCCAGTCAACTAACTGGAAACACTTTGTATCAACTAGTCCCCTCTTACAGAAAAGAAGGATTCAGTTTTGGAACTGCCTTCCCCCAAAATCATATTTCCTCTACATAAATCATGAGCTACAAGAAATTAGTACAATGCCATATCAATTCATTAAACAATAGGTCTGAATATACAGAATGTACATTAAAAATGTAATATAGAAAAATATTCATATAAGATAACAAAAAAATACATATAGAAATATGTCTATAATATGAGCATATATTATAACAACACAAAAAAAATCAACCCATCAGCATACCATACCTGTTGTATGAAAAGATGCAAAATACCTGACCAGTTTTCTGGAAATACTCAAACTATGAAAGTACATACTGCACATACCACAGTGTGAGAGCTCTGTAGGCTGAAGAAGATAAGCTGGATGGTTTTTTCCTTATTTCCTCCCTCTTTGGAACAACCTGCATCTCCAGAAATGCAGGAGTGCAGCATATAATGCCTTTAGAAAATGCTTGGCTTGAGTTTTCCTTGCCTCTGCATAAAGCTGTTCTAATGACAACAAATCAATTCCTCCATCAGTTGTGCTCCTGAATACCTTTTAAAAGCCTTTCCAAAATTAAGATTATAGACTCCAGCCATTTTTAATACAAAAAAGTGTAATCAATAAAATACTGCTGATAATGCATATGATTTGTGGAGAGTGAGAGCTAAATATGAATGAGTTTTGGACAAGTTCCGAGTCTATCATCTCTCCTAATTACAAGTTGGGTCACTGACTGCGAATCGCATGACTCAGCTCGGGAATCCCTACAAAGAAACCCTAAGTCGATTTAATAGTTGCATTTGATTTATTTGTTACTCAGAACTGGAACAAGCCCTGTGTTTCAGACCTCTGACAGACGAGGGGCTCCCCAGAGGAGGTTTGTGCCGACACCGCTCCTGCCAGCCCGCCAGCCGTCATCTGGGATGAGGGAAGCCACGGGCACCGGGGGCTCCCAAAAGGCTGGGAGAGCAGGGCAGTGCAGTGACACGCCTCGCTCCCCGAGGAACCTCATCACACAGATTAAATTAAAAGCTCCTCTCCCGCAGATCAAACATGGAACTGTAACCTTGACTAAGCATGGAAGGCACATTTAGACCCATGCTTTGCTTAAAAGCACAGTAAATTAAGGCTGTTCAGTCAAGTTTTGGACATCTCCAAAGGTAGACATGCCACGGTCTCTCTGACCACCTCTTTCCAGTGCTTGACCACCCTCAATTTTTTTTCTTTTTCCTTGTATCTGATCAGGATTTCCCATTTCTTAACTTCAGCTTGTTTCCTCCTATTACACATCTCCAAGACAAGCCTCACAGACCAAAAATTCTCCAAGTCCGTCTGGTTTCCCCGCACAAGAACCTGAGCAAACGAGGCAGACAAGGGCCACTGCCACCATGCATATGCTGACAATGAAAGGCAAACCTTTGCCATGGCCTTTCTCCAGTTCCACCTTAACATCAGCCACTGCAATAATTTGTTATCACTTGGTAACTCCACCTTTTCTCTCTACGAAGTACCTTGGGTATTTCTGTTTCCTTCACATACCCAGCTGTGGTTTCCTTTCAGAAACTCCACTTTTCCTTCTTTACTTCTCGGTGTTTTATAAATCAGGTCCTCTCTGGGCACACTTGATCACCGTGGGCAGTTGCCAGCAAAGCACTACAGGTATCAGGTTTCACCAGACTTCTAATTACATTGCTTGACACTTCCATACCCACGAGCACTCAAAGGTGTTTCATAAAGAAACCCTCAAGCATTTCTGACATCCTGTTGGTAGCAAAGCTTTTCTTTCTGCTCAACAGGCCGTCACTCTTAAACCCCCACAAACCTTTGGAAGTGGTCCTTTAAAACTGCTTTAATCTCTTTCTAATCCTTAATTCTACCTGATATTCCATGCAAATTCGCTTATTTGCCAAACAAACAGGTGTCAGATGATTTATCAGCTCATTTGCACAGCAGAAGGACAGGCAAATATTATCTGGAGTTTTCTCCCTCGTGAAATATTTTCCTTAAAACTTATCAGAAAAAAAATCAATGTTACTTTTAGAAATATCAACGCAAAGAAGCAGAAAAATCCCATCTATTCAGTCGTATGTTCTACTGCTACCCCCAGAGTACTCCAAAGCATTAACTATATTTTAAGAACGTTTCATAAATAAGCAGCATAAAAGGTATTTTGCTTGAAAAAAGGCTACTAACAACCTTGCTTTATTTGTATAAAGAGTTGCTTACTGCTCATGTAAAAGAGCATAATGTTCTTTATGCAATTACATGAAGTTTCCAGAGTCTCACTTTTAAGAAAACCTAAAAACTTTTTTTTGACAATTAAGAATATTTTGTAAAAACAGAATACTTAAAAAAAAATAAAATAAAAAATTGAACAAACAAACCAACCTGGAGACTATAGTCACAGTATATAGTCACACTGTATATACATATATATATAGTCACAGTATATAGTCACACTATGGCAAGTATATAAGAAGCCTATTTATATCACTTCTTTACTTTGCCTTTTTTTTTTAAATTCAGAAACCAAACCAAATGAGTGTTCAACCTTTAAATAAACATTTTCCCGTGTTATTCAAAATGGGGAGGAGGATTTTGATTTAATAGAATAGGTGTCTCCTATGAGCTTTCTGTTTTCTCAGTATCAATGATTAGGGGTATGAAAACAAGTTAACCAAACATGTATAAAAAACACGACATACTTATGTATGTCATCCTTCCAAGGAAGGAAGACCAAACATCCTGTATGATTAAACATCTTTAAGCAACCTTCCCTAAATAACTATCCATTTCAATAATGACTAGTTTAAAAAAAAATAAAAAGAAGTTTTTTGTTTTATGGATTTAGGCTCAAGGTGTCACATGGACTGCTTGGCCAGACCCCTGTGTGCATCCCAACCCGACACAGACCCAAGCGTGTCCCCAGCTTTTAACTCCAGACATTTTATCAACATCCATTTGATGAAGGAGAAGCTGATACACTATTCTGTAATGGCTATTGTGCTTTCCTGTCAAAAACGCTTCCAGCAGAAATTAAATACTTAGAAATTACAGCTATTTAAACAATTACATTCTGCCACGTAAATCAAGCTGTAAGTGTATTTATTGAAAAAAGCAATTCACAAACTTTATGGACACCGACACACAGAAAATACTTTCTTCTTTTTCTTTCTTTGCTTTTTTTCCCCCAGTTAGAGTCTTACAGGTCTCAGATCATATAATCAGAACAGTTTGGCCTGCAAGTGACCTAAAAGCTCATTTAGTTCCAGCCCCTGTGCCATGGGCAGGGACAACCACACTGATTTTTATTTGCTGTGGAAGTATGTTACCAGTTAGATGGAAAGCAAGCAGCTTTCCTAGTCCAGAAATTCATTTCCATAAGGCAAAGAGGCAAATTCTAATGGATGGTTTGCAGCACCAAGAAAACAATCTGACCAAGACTTGGCCAATGTAAGCAAGAGAAATCTTGCAACCTGAATATTTGAGTTCAGCTGGGTCCCAGAGGAGGTAGCCTGATCACTTGTTACTTGGGGAAAGAAGCCTCTCTAAAAACATCATTTTCACACACACAGAAAAAATCATTTTAAAGAAATGCAAATCAGCACGGTCAGACAAAAAGCCTGATGAGTCCTAAATCATTTGTACAAAGCCAGAATATAGATGAGCTTCTAAAAACAAAACAAAAAAACCTCTCTCAGTTTCTCAGCCCAAATCTCAACCTTTTCCAAGACATTTCAAGAATTTTATGACAAACCCCTGTTCCTTATCATATGCAGTGGGGGCAGCAATGCCAGGTGGGAGATCAGGAGATCTCCCTCCAGGCCTTATGTGTGGATTTGTTCTTACAGCAGTGGAGGAAGAGTTTGAATTCTCTTTCTCACACCACTATTTGTATAGCTACCACCATTTCAAATTCCATATTGAAAATATTTGGAAATTTAATCTCTGAGTCAATTTAAAAAAAAAAAATTAAAAAAAAAAGGATTCCACAGGAATTCATGTCCGCACACAACTCAGATGCTTCAGAACAAACATTCTCTGCCAAGGGAAAAATGAAACCCTCTGCCCAATCTGTACCTTTGCCATGGCCAGTCCTCAGAGAAAGGGAATTGTAAATGTATTTTAACAAAATCAATTAATTACACTATGAGTTAAAAATTCCTGTTTCCCGATGCCTTCAGGCAGTTTCTTATCTCTGTTGAACAAACAAGGTTAAACATGACAAATATTGTGCCTCCTTGTGAGTAAATGTTGTTTTGTTTACTTTGGGTTTTTTTAAACAACACAGTAAGTCACAGCTCATCATAAAACAGTCTCTCAAGAACACTGGAGAAAAAAACATTTGTTCTCGGTCCAAAAATGTGTGGAAAAATAAAAGGGTCTGACTAGTATTTGTTTATGAGGGACTGGCCAGACAGCTGAATTAGGAAGGCTCATTCCCTCTGCCATGTTTACATTTGAATCACAAGTGAGCAAACAAAAAAAATCAACTCACTTTCCACCACCAACAGGCAGCATTAAAAGAAACTGTCCTGTAAATAATTATTAATTGTATTAAGATATTCAATAATAGAAAATCCTCTGGGGGATTGATTTTGTGGGATTATTTTAGCTCTTCCCTACATTTCAAGATGCATCTCTTCAATAGCTTTGGGTTTTGCAGAGATTAATTGTTCCTGTTGGCATGGCTAAGTGCCATTCCAAAAAGGAAATATTGCAATTGTCACCAGCTAGGGGCATCCAAGATCTTGCAGCTACTTAGTTAAGTCCTACATGAAAACCCAACGTGCTGAACTAAAAGGCCACTCACTACTCAGTGTCCTCTAGATCCACTACTCAGAGTTAACCAGTTTTTTCAACATCCCTGCTGATAGGAAGCTCGGAGAACCCGTATGTTCCCAGAGCCTACAGGGAAGGCAAGACCTTTAGGACTTCAACCCGCACCTTGAAAAGGTGTAATAAGTTTAAGGACTTCAAAAATATCCGTGGTTTTGAAAACACAGAGGCCAACTTGCTGTTTTCCAGTCAGCAACCACGGTAAAACAACATATCAGCAACGCTGTTTTCCGAGTGCGAGCAACGTGTTAAAATTAACGTTGTGTATCTCTGAGCTACGAGACTGCTCCAGATATTTGCATCAGAAAATATATTCAAGGCGAAGGCTCTCCTCAGACTTACTCTTGAAGGCCTTGATCTGAAAAAAACTAAACAAGTGTACTAATTTAACCATGGTAATAGTCTAATTACATCCAACAGAATACCGACGTGTTTGAAGCTTACCATGCATTTAATAAGCTTTTACAGTACAAAAGTCTGCCTCAGTAATGGTTCTGAAGCAGGAGCTGTCCCAGTTTAAACCTACTGCGTGTTGGACTCCAGCTCCTGCTATATTTTGGAGCAGACGATGGACTCACACGGAGTCTGATGGACACAAGAGTGCTGCCTCTCACTGCACGAGCCTTGGCACCTCTCAGAATTGCTCCAGAAATGCACTTAAACTATGATAGCTTCCTGTCCACTCAGCTCACCCAAACAACCCTGCTGCTCCTGCCTTGGATCAGGACTGACACCGAGAGCCCCCAAAAAATAAACCAAGTGGCTGCAGTTCGTACAAATGAACTCAAGAAGTGGAGCACAGTTATGATTTTATTGTTCCTCACGCTTTACCAGCCTATTTTCGTTTTCTTCTGAATGGTTGGCTTTCAATCATGGTCAAAGCGACGCTTATTAATTATTAAAATTAAATTAGGTAGACTTTATTTTGTCGGTTTAATATTTTAATGAGTTAGGGCTGTTCAGCTTCTCTCGCAGAAAAGATCTGAATGTTTTCAAGTTCCAAGCTCAGGTCAAAAAAGACATTAGCAGATCCACGGGGAACAAAAACACTGAAGAAAAAGACAGGTGATTTTTTTTCACCCTTAACCAATACAACTCCAGCCTAACAACTCTACCCAACTCTGAAACACTAAAGTACGTTCCAATAGTTCTATTAAACTCTGCATGTATAAGACATAATTTTTAAATTGCCCAGCTACTGGCAATATATGATAAGGCAAACAGAATTGCAGGACCTGCTTCTATGAGTATTTCAAATAAACTTATGGTAGATATTGTTTATTTTATATATGTACTAGATGGCTTGCAAACAGTGGATGTTTACCCTATTGTGCAGAATTACAACTGCAGTCTTCATGAGGAAAGCTGTTTTACAGGTAGTTTACTGCTTTCTTCCTGCAGTAGGGTATTGACATTTGTAATAGGAATTCTCATAAAATACATTTTTTTAATGTCCACCCCAACGTGTTTACTTTAGTTGATGTGGAAAGACAAAAATATTCTACAAAATTTAAAAGAGCTAAAGACAACAGACAGCCTGAACAACAGATGGCACATTCAGAAGACACTTGTATGTCAGTATCTGAACTCCGTGGAGCTTTCATAAAAGTAGAAGCATGCCCTAAGACTTCTAAAAGAAGTTATATATATATATATACATATACATATATATATATTCTACCCCTGAAGTCCCCTGTGTACATATTTTTAACCAAAGTATAAACCTACAAATAGATGTAGGTGTGTGCTAGACACAATAATAGATTCCAGTGTTTGGCACATTTGGTCCTTTAACCAACCACTTACCAGGGAATTTTTATCTTACCTACTTTTGATCTGTATCAACAAGACACTTCAAACTAGAATTACAGTATCAATTTACAACACATAGAGGTCTAAACCTCCTTGGCCAAGTAATAGCACCTTACTTGTTCAGATCACCAACAGAGAAATGTATTTGTCCAATTAAAAGAAGTGAAGGAGCCCTGCACCACCTACTCAGAAGACCAAACAAAGAGTCACTTCTCTTGCTGACCAGCCAAAGATTGTACTTATTAACTAGGACAATGCCTTAAAATGGCTTGGTTTATAACCTGAAAGACATTTTAAGGATTTAGAAAAATCGCCTGTGGTTGTGACTCCAAACAGCTGATTTCTCTCTCCAGAGAGCTATTTTTTCCACACAAGTTTCAATACTTTTTGAGATTATAAACTGCAAGACAGCAGCCACAGCAAGGAAGATGAATTACGAAGACAGACTACTGTAATTTGGCGTCAATAGCATAAGGCCTAAAAAAAATAACACAGTAAGTGCATTAAAAGTTCAGGAGATCCATGGGCAAAACAAAGTGCTTGTAGCAAACAAACTTCTATAAAATGCTACTGCTAAAAACAACAGCCTTGGGGAAAGCTTCAAAGACACCAAGTATGAACCCTGACAAGAAATGGCCAACCAATCAGGCCAATATCAATGGATTAAAACATCAAGGCACACATAAAAATGCAGAAAGAGCCTTAGAAATTTGTAACATCATTGCACAGTACTGACCCACAGGGTAAGTTTTGACTTTCTTGTTCAAAAAACATCTGCCACATAAAGACCAGACAGTACCTGCTTCACTTGGTACACCAACAAAATGCCCCTTCCAAAGAGATGCCACAGAGCCTTCCAACAGCAGATTAACTATTGCAATGAGACTGTGCATATCTGAGGGATATTTCAGACAGTACAAACTGCAGTGGAGAGGACAAAGTCTTATCCAACAGCCCAAATACCACCAATTTCTTTTAACCATACATCTTCTGGAATAACTCTGAGTTTTCGAGGCTGTTCTTCCACAAGTGCTAAGCCCGTTTCCCATCAATTCATTGCTCACAGTTATCTTCCTGATAAGGAGCAGCAGATTACAACTGGGTAAGGGGGTCCTACCCAAACAGTTACCCCATGGGGGAGCACAGACACTGGGTACTGTGCAAAGCTGGGCTATCAGATACCCAGAACTATATGTAAATACACATCCCTTTATTTCCCACCACTGTCTCACTAAAGGTTCATTCACAGGCATTTTGTTCGTATTTTATTTAATTAAAAAAGTTTTTACAGTAACCTGTTTCCACAGCTAACCTAAATCCAGCCTTTCCTTTGTTCCCTCTTGTGCACTTCACTCTGAGCTCAGGTTTTCCCAAAATGTCTTCCCTTGAGGAACCGAACTGTGGCCTTCCCACGCTCACTTCACATCTTTATCCCTCAGCCACTTCTCTCCACTGCCCAAATAAGCCCATCTCAAAGCCCTGCACTCAGTGGGCATTACAGCTATTTATGCCTTGGAGAAAGGCCATGCCTAGAAACCAAGCCATAGAAACAGTGTTATTCCCTCTTATCTACCAAAAAGTAACTCTCTGATGTTCTCCACTGAGAAAGACTTTTACAGAAGGACAAAGCTTTGTTCTTCATGTCCCCTACCAGGTGAGAAAAGGTTTGTAACTCTTTTTTCCTGTTACCTTCTGGGAGTTTTGACGCAAAACTTCACAAAGCTTTAAATGACTAACTCTGTGTGAAACAGGACACAGAGAGAGGACAAAAACGTCAGGATCACCTGCAGGGACAATCAGTCAGGGAAAATGTTTTTCAGTGACCTCTCCTGAAGAGCAGGGCAGAAAAAGATGAGTTTCAGGTGAGTGGTAGGTCACTCCAGAAGGGGACAGTAGGCAAAAGGTCCAAGGAGCTTCCTCCCTTGAAACCTAATCAGCTCCAGGTTTGAAGATACACCATATAAAATCATCCTGAAAGCACAACTTCACCATTTGACTAGAACCAGCACTTTCCTACTTGCTGTGAAATTCTACTGCAGCACGTATCTTCATTTCTAGACAGAGTGTGGTGGCAGAACTCTGAAAGAGAATCAAAGCTTAACAAATATAAGTTTTTCATGGCAGCAATTCTACCCTGTACAAGGAGAGGCTGTTTTCAGGTTCTCACTTTACAAGGAAGCAGTGATTTTAGAAAGTTTGGAGAACGGATGAAGAGGCAATGAAATGAATACTTTAAAGCAAAATGGGAAAATATGTCTGAGCTAGAGCAGCTCAAAATTCCTGATTTTTAGCTTCACAAATTGCTGTTTCTCCCAGTCTTATCCCTAGGATGGAAGAAACCAAGAGGATATTAAAAGTCCATGTGCTTACTGAAACTTCTAAAAACATACTCTACTTTGTATTAATAAATATTTTCATGAAGTCTGAAAGTTTATTTGCAGTGAAAGGGACCGATCCTCTGAAACAATAAACATCTGATCTTCCCATGGAAGTGACTGACTTGTACTCCAGTGCCTCAGAACTCTCACTCTGAACCATACAATCACCCTCTATCACAACCCAGCAGTATCTTTAGCTCCTATAAATTAAAAATAGCCTGAACAGAAATAAAAGTCTTGATGCCTGCACCTATACTATTTACTTCGTAGTGAAGGATTTCATTTTGCTGCCCACAGAGCCAACATCTTCCTTTTTAACTCAGCAGAAACTTTGCCAGCTACACTACTCACTGCCCACACATAAATTTTTTGGCCGCTAATGTTTTCACCAGTAAATAAATCAATCAGGAATATGGAGAATACAGGGCTGCTTTTTTGGCCACAAGAAAATAAAAAAAATAAAAATAATAAAATGCTGCTGGAGCAGAACCCATTATGAACTGCAAGACAATATACAGTCCAAAAGTTACATCAGAGTATTCTCAGTTCTGCCAAATGCATCTTTACTGAGATTGTTCAGTGAAAAGAAGGTGATGTATCATGCAATTATTTGAAGTGTACCAAATATTTCTACAGTAGGTCTTGGTTTTGCAACTGTAACAGTAAAATATTACACACATATTGCCATCTCATGGATACTACAACACTTGTTTAAAATTCCAAGAACCCTAACAGAAAAAATATGCAGAATCCACAGCAAGTAAAATCGTAAAGATTCACAACGTGAAAGCAGGAATTCACATTTGAAACAGTCCAAAAATCTGCCTCAGATTCTCCCGTAGTAGTTACTATTTTTATGACTTGGCTCAGACTTGCTTTAATCTCTTTATTTAGGGAGAATCTGCAAGCTTGCCAACTCTAGCAAACGTTAAGTACTTTAGTAAATTCCCCATCAAAATAGGTCGTGCATTCGAGGGAACAAGGATGTGGTAAGTTCTGCTCCATCTCCTCCAAAGGGGATTTCGGAGTAAGGCAGCGATGGGAGAGAGAGATAAACAACGTGGCTAAGCCCCTCTTTCAGCTCCATCCTCCTCTCCAGACATCTGTCCACACTTTGTTGTGCCGTGATTGAGATGTTACGTGATGCAGCTCGCCCAGCCTGCCGTTATCCTACATCCCTTTTATCTGAGCAAGCAGGAGAGCACATGTATTGCCAATGCTATTGCGTCGTCACTCTTCCATTAAAGTTCAGTAACAGCACGAAGCGAGTCCAAGCAAGTCAGCAAAACCATCGGAAACCCAATAGATGTCAAGATATCTAAGTATGGAGGATGAATACAGAAACAGTTCGAGCAGCCTGTGCACACTTTCCGGAGCATCTAGCCGAACTGCCTAAAGCCACCAAGTCCTGTCAAACCCCGAGGTTTGCTTTCAAAAAAACTTGGCAGCCGACAAACAGAAACCTGTATCGTTTCTGAAGCTGTGCTCGAACAAACGCATCTCTCTACCCAAGGGGCTCGGACAAGCAAGTAAACAAGTTTCGGGTCCTTCCCGCACTTCCCCGGGCAGGACCTCCGGCTGTCCCCGCACCGGGGGGACACGGCGGGGAGTCACGGAGGGGGACACGGTACGGAGCCCCCCCCGCCGAGGGATGCCCTCCGCTGAGCAGCGGCCGCCTCTCCCCGACCTCCCCCAGGCTGCGGAGCCCCAGCCCTGCAGCTCCCCGCCCAGAAGGGTCCCCGGGCTCTCCCTCCGCAGGCAGCCCCACCCCGGCGGCTCTGCGGGGACACCCCGCACCTGCCCCGGGGAGGCGGCGGGCGGGAGCGCAGCGCGTCCCCGCGGCGGCAAAGCCCGGGCGGGCGGCCCCCGGCTCCCGCTAGCCCGAGCCGCCGCTGTGAGCAGGAGGAGGAGGAGGGAAGGGGGAGGCAAGGGAAGAAGGCCATTACCAGAGTTTTGTTCCCGTTCTTGCTGAGGGGGCCGCGGAAAACTCCCTTGATGTTGCGAAAGTGCCCGTTGCTGAGGTGCGCGGAGCTGATGACAATGTAGTAGCACTCCATGGGGCCGGGGCCGCCTCCTCAGGCCGGGCTCGGCGGGGCCGGGCGGGGAGGGCCGGGGCCGGCGCTGCCGGGGCCGGCGGCGGGGCGGGGGGTGCGGCCCCTCAGGCGCGGCGCGGCCGCGGGAGGAGGAGGAGGAGGATGCGCGGCGGGGCGGCCGCGGCGGAGCCGAGCGAGCTGCCGCCGCCGCTGGCAGGCATAGTGCTATTATAGCGAGCAGCCTTGCCGGTCGGCTGCACTGAGCCAATGGCAGGGAGCCACTGGGCTGGTACCGAGCGCTGTCAGAGGAGGACATCTGTCACACGCCGCCTCCACCGCCACCCACCGCCCCACGCCCCGCTGCCCCCGCCGCGGACGGGCCGGCGGCAGGTAAAGGGGGACGGGCGGGGCGAGAGGGCAGAGCCGGCACCCCAACCCAGCGAGCTGCGAAGGTGGGGTGTGCCCTCCTTTTTCCGGGGGTGGGGACGACGACGAGTGTGGTTTTCCTCCGGGATTGGGGAGGAGGGGGGGACGTGGAGAGATGCTGGGGGTGCAACGCCCCCAGCCCAGCGGTCCTGCCCCTCGAATCCCCCTTCCTCCGAGCAGCCCCCGCGCCCGTTTTTTTTTTTAATTCCATATTTCTCTACCACCTAACTCACAGGCACTTCCACCTGCCCGGGGCGGAGCAGCCCCCTCGGTCCCCGGGACCGATGGATCGCCGCTTCCGCCCGCCGCTCTCGGCTCCAGCGGCCCGTGACGGCGTAATTGGGTGAAATCGGTCATTTCTCATCCCCGCTCGGGCTAAGCTCCATCCCGCCCTTTGCTGGGCTGCGGCGGCCGCAGCCCATTCCCAGCGCATCCCGCCCGACGAAGCTGCAGGATCAGAAGCGGGCTGGCAAAACTTCTGGGTCACGGCATCGGGAAGCGCCGGGGCGGCATCCTCCCCTTCCCGGGGCGTCCTTATCCCTCCCTCCTGGGGTGCCGCATCCCCCCCGGGCCGCCCGCGTCCTCCCCCGCGGTTACTCACGGCTCTCCCGGCCCGGGGCCGCCGGCGGAGGCGGCTCTGCCCGCCCGGCCTCGCAGGGCCTGGGCGGCTGCAGGGAAAAGGAGACCCACCATGGTTTCTTGCAGGCTCTGGCGCTGCCTCTGCGATCCTCACCCTCAGCCTTAACGCCCGTATAACGTACTCGCTCCGTTCTATAAAGCCCCCAGCAAACTGTGGATTAAAAACCATTAGGTACATCAGCATGAGGCAGCTGTAGCATACCCGTGCTCCTGCACCAGCACAAGTGCTTCTTTTTGCAGCTCACAAATTGGAGCTCGCTGCCAGGAACAGAATTTGTCACAGTATAAGACGTGCTCAAGAAAGAAAGATGCTCAAGTGTGGTTTGTTGTTTCTGGTGTTTGTTTTTCTGGTGGGTTTTTTTTCCCCATAACGTATCTATGATTTGCAGCTTTATCACGTAAGGCGTGAAACACTCTTACAGCTGCCTCGTCTTCCAACATGCTTTACCCTTTATTCTGGGTTGTAAAAATCAAGACTGATGGGGTGAAATTCCAGTGCCAAAAGAGGGAACACCTTAGAAAAGAAGCCCAGAACCATGATGTAACATCTGAAAATGTCTTTTAGTCAGCATTTACTCCTGGTAACATAAAACCACCATCCTGTCATCCTGCCCTCCAAAATAAAGGAGCTGCTGCCAGAAAATTTGGGATGGGGGACGCACACAAACACTTTCCTGGCAGAAATTACTCTCTCCTGATGAAGCAACGAGCAGGTTTTTGAGAGGTACCTTCTTCTGATAAGCATTTTCTATCATTACTTCCCTTTGTACACAGTGAATTGTAAATTTTGACAGCTGTCACTCATCCATCAGCATTTCCAGTACTTAGGAAGGAATTACAGGAATGGCAAAAGTGGTAAGTTTTGACAGCTAAGACACAGGTGAGAGATCAGAATTTGCTGCTCTTGTTACAGCCAAAAAAGGTGTCATAATGTACACGCACAGTAATACTATTTTTCTGGTTATGAGCGTGTATGGGTACATCTAGAAATAACCAGCAAGTTCGTTACCATGCAAAAATGAAGTCAATATTATAAAAAAATCTGATAAATTTAACAACACAGCACACTTAAGGCCTGGTTCCTATTTCAGACAGGATCACAGGTACTGTTCTCTCTCAAAAAATGTCAGAATTTAAGGCAGCATAGACTAACGAAAAGCATGAAATTCTTATGCATGAAATATTATTATGCAAGAAATAAAATTAGGCAACGCTTTTCTGTGAATAAATATATTCCAACTTGGACTAGAAACATTTTTTCCACCTTCTAAATATAACATTACTGATATGTGAGGACCCTTCTGCCTGGGGTCCTTCAAAAACTTTTTGAAGAACTGGAACCTTTTTCTCTCAAATCCTTGCATTGACACGCTGCTGACATGTTTTGTCACACCTGCTACAGCCATACCTGGGCCCTTTCAGGGTTGTAGATGCAGAGATAGAGAGAGCTGCTGGCTGGCCTTTCAGAGGTGTGCAGGTGTGCGCTGCTTGCACGCTCTTTTTAGAGTCCAAGAACTTGGGAACATGTTATTGTAGCAACAGAGAAATTATCTACTCCTGTAGCTCAAGTTTTAAAGGCTCAACCTGCTTTATAACAAACAGGAGTGACTGAAACAGCTTTAAAAGCTGTTAAAGCTTCTGCTAATGAAGATTATTGGCCTCCTCTATTAAAGGAGGAAAAAAACCAACAACTAAAGACCACTTGATTCCTCCAAAGCACTCAATAAACAAATGACTAGCAGTACTAAATAGCACCTATATACATTTTCTACTCCTACCTCTTTATTATTATTTTTTTTGGCTGATCTTCTCTGATACTTTGCTATCTTAATTTTTCACTGAAGTTTTCCTGCCTCATTCTGTTTCTCTGTTATGATCACACAGGCTCAAGATACTGCTTCCTTCCCACACCTTTTATTTGTAATAAATTGCTAATTTCATCAATCCCTAAACCCCATGGATCCTACATACCATTAGTCCTACCTATTTCAGTCTTTGTCCTGTTCCTCTGGGTAAACATCTGGAGTTTCAACTGTGTGTATTACTATTTATTCGCATCTCTGCCAAATAATAATAATAACCAGTGCTGCTTATTTACTCCTTCTCATGTTCTCCTTGATACTTCTTATTTGGAAGAAACCTCCCAGGAGTTGTTCCTGTATACAACTGCAAATACTAACTCAAGAAAGAGGCTATGGATTTGAGACACTTTCTGGAAAACTTCTGAACTAGAAGCCAGTGAACAAATTACACTAATTCACATATATTGTGCTGTTTTTCTGCTTCTGACAATACTCAGTATTCTGCATTCTAATATTTAATATTAATCGTTCAAGAAATAGCCCTGGCATAACCCAGAAAAAAATATTCTACTGTATAAACAAACCCCTTTTGCTTAACAGTCTTTAAAGAGTGGCACAGAGTATGTGTTACCAAGCAAACATATCCTGAGAAATCATTCACACTCTACTGAGACATTTCCATCAAGGATAGAAAGGAGTATATCTGTGCTGTAAGTCACAAAAAACTCAATTAAGCTCCCACAGCAATTCTTATTGAATTCAAGAAAATTCAGTTTATCCTAAGAATATCTCCCTTAACAAATCTGCTGTCTGAGACACACCTTTTTACCGTCTCCTGCCCTTTTAGTCTCCTTGTATCGCTCTTTTTTTCCCCTTTACCCTTAGCCTTGGATGTTTTTCCCTATTTCTGATGTCTGTCATCCTTGCACTAAGCGGAAGGAAAACCAGGAGTGTCCTACGTACCTTTGAAAGGCCATTATGGTGTAATACACATTATACACTGTATTACAACTGCATTCATTCATCAGCTATGGGGGTGGCACAGCTAGAAAAAGGGGAAACTGGGACAGCCTGGTAGCCTAGTTCCTCAGCACATCCCTCCCTGCATGTGAAGAGGATCAGAGTGGGTTCCCTGTTTCAACACTTGAGCTGAGTGGAGCTCTGGAATCACAAAGCTGAGGGAAGGCAGTAGTGACAAAGCCCTGCAGCACGCAGTCAAACCGTGGGCTGTAGCCTGCAGCCCTCCAAATTTTGTCACAGGAGGAGGACTGTCAAGGCTTAAACCGGTGTTCCTGCTCGATCTCAAAAGTAGCAACAAAGATTTATTAAAACATACAGTATTTTTTTTTTCTCAGCTTTGGTCATGCAGCGTTCCAAAGCACATAATTTTAGATCACAGCTCGTTCAGAACAGCTCCGGGAAGAAACTGTCCAGCAAGAATTACCCCCTCCCTCTTTTCACATGTCCACCTAGCACCTGTATTGAGCACCACATTCCTGTGTTAAGAAATGCAAACACTTTTCTGCCACTTCTCTTTCAGATTACCAAACTACCATTGTCTGATTTAGGATACTATTGGGAAAAACTTCCTGTGGTTATTGAATCAAATACACCTTTCTCTGTATCTACTTTTCTTAATGTTCCTGCTGCGTAATTTCCCCGACAACTCATGCACGCCGCGTTTCTTTTTTCTGCCCTAATCCCTTCCTAACAAAAAACCCAAAACAACCAAAAATTTCAAATAAATTCACAGATGACACACTGAATGAGGCGACATCAACAAGTCACTGATGTACCACAAAGCATTAACTAGCGTGAGACTTAAAAAGGCCAGAAAACACCTGATGATCCAGCCAAGGCAAAAGAACCCTCTGCTAAAGCAACTCTTGCCCCTTTTAAACACTGAAAATGCAATACATTCTGCTATTTTAAACACTGCCTCAGGAGCCTCTATCACACAGAATGGCTCTACATGGAAAGAAAATGGAGCCAGCAACTGGTAAGTGAATCTCGAGAACTGTCTGTGATGGAATTATAGTTTTCCAGTATCCATGCAAACCCAACATCCAAGTCAAAACCAAACAGAATAAATGAAATTATGAAAAATCATAAGAAAAAAATTGGGTGTTATGATCTCATCAAAGACAATGACTCCATCTCTAGTGGAAGGTGTCCCTGCCTGGAGGGGGGGTGTATCTTTAAATGGTCTTTTTTAGGTGGTCTTTAAGGTCCCTTCCAACCCAAACCATTCCAAGATTTTTCACAGCTGACTGCTGTAGAAAATCCTCCTTAGCTTCACTTCTCTAACAATGTAGCAAAACGGTACAAGGAACAATCTTTCAGTGACGACACAAAAAAAATTCAGTAAAAAAAAATAAAAATACACCCTTTCATATATCAAAAAGCAAAAGCAGAAAGACCACAGAATGGGTGTGCTTGCACAGAGCCACCAGCCAAAGCTCCCTAAAATCCAGGAAACAAGTTACATAGCTAGCACTGCATTAAAGACAACACCACCTTAACTCCATAAACAATATCCAAAGAGATTTCAAGCAGCCATTCAGTGTCTGGTACTTTTCTGGAAAGGGAGCTGAGTACGTAATGAGCACCAACTTTCCATTTCTACCCGTTAAAGTTTTCTACTTAATTTTATCTCATCAAAACTTGCTTTGTTAAAGGATATAACGCTCAAAGATCCTTAAAAAATGAAAGGCTTTTAATAAAGTAAATGAGGCATTAAGAGAAAAGCTGATAAACAAAAGCAAATGCTGGAATAAATGGGAAAACAGCACATTTTGAGATCCACGATAGCAGATGAATTGTGGCCCTTTATGAGAAATAGATTATTTTCCTTGTCCACAGAACTTTTTTGAGAGTTAAAAGATCTGGAGTCTAAAGAATTGATTAAAAGTCTTCCACAGTCAATAAGACACTTCACCTTCAGTGAGCTTGGGCTCATTTACTGAAACAGAAGTCCTGAAGTTCATACCAGGGCTTGGCGTTAGCTCCAAGCTTTTCCACTGAGTGGTGGTAATGAGATGGAGAAGTTCAGGAGAGCTGGTAGCAGAACTCAGACCGCCACCAGTATTCACTCATTCATGTTTTAATTAATTCCATCTCTCCCTCTGTACACACAGGTATTTCTGTGTGTGTGGGAACACTTATACCCACCCTATGTGTACGTGTGCCACACCAGAAATCCAGTGTCACGTTAATCAAAGAAGACATAGAATAGTTTCTGAAAATCTATCAAGGGATGAAAAAAAATTAGAGACCCACTGGAGGAAAAAACGCCTCCAGTGATTACTATTTTAATATATTTCATTGCGTTCAATATACGACATGTTATGATGTCCTCCTTTTTCATGTGATCTCTAATAGTCACAGAAAAGAATGGAAATTAAAGTAAAAATGATGTGTTTACTTTACCAACGTTACACATTTCAGTGAGACCCATTTTTCAGAATGGGAATATTTGGCATCATCTGAAAATCAACCCCCTTTACAATATTTATGGCTACGACCTCCCAGTTTAAGACACCATAAATCACATCAGACATTAACTGGTTCACATTCACAGGGCACTTGTTCTAACAGTACCAAAACACGGCAGAATATTAAGCACACACTGGGGAAGGATATTTCCAATATTGTGGAATACAAGGCTTTGCCATGTACAGTTTAGATGGCACTACTTGCACCACAGCTTATATAGGAACAGGTAATAATTATACACGTGGGTAATCACAGAGTTTGTTCAGACTTCCAGCAGCAGTGACACTGGTGATGACAGTGACTGGTGACCAGTGACAGGACCTGAGGAAATGGCATGGACCTGTGCCAGGGGAGGTTCAGGTTGGCTATTAGGAAAAGGTTCTTCACCCATAGGGTGGTCAGGCACTGGAACAGGCTCTCCAGGGCAGTGCCAAGACTGGCAGAGTTTAAAAGGCATTTGGACAACACTCTCATGGGCAGGGTGGGGTTCTTGGGGCTGTTGTATGCAGGGGCCAGGAGCTGGACTTTGATGATCCCAGTGTGTCCCTTCCAGCTCAGGGTACTCTGTGACAACTTAGGCAGTCCCAGCTTTACCTCGTGGCTCCGGGGCATTAGAGGACACACCACACAACGACATCAACAACATCACAAGACTTGCTTTGGAAAATGAAACAAGATGCAGAGGTTGTCAGAGCCTCATGTTTACATTGGTTTACTGTTCTGCACCCAAGCTTTGCCTCCTGATTTTATCTCAGTAGACTTCTATGGTTAATTTATCTTTTTTACACCTTAAAGTGGCTATAGAACTCCTTGCAGGAATATGTACGAGCTACACAAGAATAATTTTAAAACCACACAATTTTTATGACTTATGATTTAAATACTGGTAGATTCATGTAGTACAGTAATAGTCTAAAGGTACTTATTATGGTCCTCCTGAATGATGCTTGACACTATCACTGTCTGAAAGGCCCTGTCTGTTCATTAGAACAATTATTTTTTTTCCTGAATAACTAATGACTTATCAATGTGTCTGCTGTAGCGAAAGAATACAATTACAAATAGGCCCATTAAAATACTATCAAAAGAATTTAATCCAACTTTCAAAATATTAATAACTTGTGTGCTTAATTAAAGATAACCATATCAAAATAGCCTTGAGTACATTATAGTTTACTGGGCTGAAAACAAATCATTAGAAGGAATAAAGTCAGTATTACTCTAAAAATAGGGAGGATTTCCAAAGCCCAGCATATCTGTTTTGGCATTTTAACAATTAAAAAATGTCTACATAATTCATTTGATTAAGTAAAAACTTACTCATTAGCTCAAGCTACGTAAATCATGCTGAGTTTCACCAAATGTACATTTCCTTGAGTATCTGTAAAACCTGTGTAATCAGAAGACAAGGCAAAATACTATTAATAGCAATATCAAGACAACTGCCATGGGTAAGCTACACTTTGGCAGCAACATGAGCAGTTGTTTCTTCATCCAGTTTTTGAGTTGCCTTGGAGTTATATTGCTCTTGTATTGGTTAACTCTGAATTAAAAATCCTTGTCTCCAAGATGGGAGGATGAAGTACCATTACTATCAATGACTACATGTTAATTTAATTAAAATTCTGACCTAATTTACTTATTATTAGAGTGGAAAAAGGTACTTCCAAGATTTTTCTGCTCTACAGCTATGTTCACATGGCCCTGCAGATCAGCAATTCTTTGTGATGATTACATGGATAGGGTCATCAAAAATAAACCTCTAGTTTTAAAAGACCATCTTCCACTTTTTTCTTTGCATAATCATGACACAATGTATGCACGCACATATATTTATACATACTTAGTTAGGAGCTTAATTTTTTACTTTCATTATTGCTATGTACACTCCAATGTCACTTGACATACTTCTGTAAATGCATTTTCTCCATGCAAACCTGAATTTAATACTGGATACCCATTATGTAGACCTACACTAAAAATAATGCATATTTGCTTTTACAGAATTTCAATACTGACACCTCCTAAATATATTAAATTACCCTTGAACTAACATTAACACAGGCATTCCCACTAGAACCAATGATCCTAATGCATTTGAAATGCATGAAGAGGAAAAGAAAGTATAAAATGTTTTAAAAGTCAAACCAAAACTCAACTATTCCTTGGGAACCAACGTGCTGCAGTCTTTACAGGAAAATGCATTTACTGTAAAACAAAAATATCAAAACCAAACAAAACATGCAGAAAGAAAAAAAAAATCTGTACTCAATTTCTCACCACTCTGGAAGAAATCATCATCATCATCATGGCTAGGCTTCACGAACGAAGATTTGGGAAGGCTCTATCCACATTTGCTGCAGGCACGCTGGTGGCTTATGAGGCCAATACGTGACAGACAAATCCGATTGCAAAAGGCACAGCAGAAAGACTCCTTAGATGGTGTATTCTGCAATACACGGTTCTTTCTGCGTTGCCTTTTTTTCCTCGAGGGTGATCCTGCGTGTGTTCTCAAAGGAGACAGCTGCGTTATAGATGGTGTGTCTCCAGGCCTCCCGATTTGAGGCCAGAGTAGACCAGTTATGGTGATCAATATGGCCAAGGCTGAGATGTTGTTTCAGGGAGTCCTTGTATCTTTTCTTCGGGGCTCCTCTCATGCGGCAGCCAGTGGCAAGTTCACCGTAAAGCAAGATCTTAGGGAGGCGGTGGTCCTTCATCCTGGAGACATGACCTGCCCAACGCAGCTGTGTTCTCATCAGCATGGCCTCGATACTTGTGATAGCTGCTTGCTTAGAACAGATGTATTGGTCACATAGTCTGACCAGTGGATGTTTAGAATTGTATGGAGGCAGCGTTGATGGAAGCGTTCTAAGAGACGCAGGTGGTGGCGGTAGATGACCCATGATTCAGATCCATATAAGAGAGTAGACAACACTATGGCTTTGTAAACACTGATCTTGGTGCTTTTCTTCAAGTGTTTATTACGCCATACTCTTTTATGGAGTTTTCCAAAAGCACTATATGCCTTTGCTAATCTGTTGTCTATCTCTCCGTCAATCTTACCATCTGAGGAGATGAGGCTACCGAGGTAATTAAACTGTTGGACTGATTTGAGCTCCGATTGGCCAATGGTGATGTGGGGATGATGGGGGACTTCCTGAGGTGCAGGTTGGTGGAGGACCTCTGTCTTCTTTAAGCTGACTTCCAGACCAAAGAGCTCAGCAGCATCTGCAAAGCAGGATGTTAAACGCTGCAGGGCTGCTTCTGTGTGGGCAACAAGGGCGGCGTCATCAGCATAAAGCAGCTCCCGGACAAGATGGTTTAAGGTCTTAGTGTGGGCCTTCAGTCGCCTTAGATTGAATAGACTTCCATCAGTACGGTATCGAATGTAGATACCGTCCTGATCATCGAGGTCTGCTGTGGCCCTTTGGAGCATCATGCTAAAGAAGACGGTGAATAGGGTAGGAGCGAGAACGCAGCCTTGTTTCACACCATTCTTAATTAAAAAGGGCTCAGAAAGTGTGTTGCCATATCTGACTTGGCCATGCTGATCCTCATGGAGTGAGATGATCATTTTGAGGAATTTAGGGGGACAACCTAAACGTTCCAAAATCTGCCACAGACCTTTTCTGCTCACAGTGTCAAAAGCCTTGGTGAGGTCGACAAAGGTTACATAGAGACCTTTGTTCTGTTCCCTACACTTCTCTTGCAGTTGTCTGAGGACAAATACCATGTCTGTGGTGCTCCTGTTGGCTCTGAAACCACACTGACTTTCAGGAAGGATACCTTCTGCTATAGTGGGTATTAGTCTGTTCAAGAGTATTCTTGCCAGGATTTTGCCAGCAATGGAGAGCAGAGTAATACCACGATAGTTTGAGCAGTCAGATTTAATTCCTTTCTTCTTATACAAGGTGATGATGACTGCATCACGAAGGTCAGATGGTAGTTCGCCGAGTTCCCAACAGCGCACCACGAACTCATGGAATTTGGTGTGGAGTGCAGGGCCCCCATGTTTCCAGATTTCAGGTGGAATTCCATCAATCCCAGCTGCCTTGCCGATTTTCACCTGCTGTATGGCCTTGAGGGTTTCTCCTAAAGTGGGGGCAGTATCCAATTCATACTTTACTGGTTGTTGTGTGATGGACTGAATTGCTGAGTCTTGGACTGTGCGGTTGGTACTGAATAGAGTCTGAAAGTGTTCAGACCATCAATTCAGAATGGAGGTTTTATCTGTCAGAAGTGTTTGACCATCAGCGCTGAGTAGAGGGCTTTGTACCTGGTATGTAGGCCCGTATGCTGTTTTCAAGGCCTCATAGAAACCTCTGTGATCACCTGTATCTGCGCATAATTGAGTTTTTTCAGCTAGATCAATCCACCATTTGTTCTGGATGTCACGGAGTTTCTGTTGGAGCTTGCTGCATGCAAGACGAAAGGCTGTTTTTCTTGCGTGACAGGATGGCAGTGCAAGGTGTGCTTGGTGGGCGGTTCTCTTCTTCCTCAACAAGTCTTGGATTTCTTGGTTGTTTTCGTCAAACCAATCCTTGTTCTTCTTGAGGGAGAACCCTAAGGATTCTTCGGAGGATTGCAGGATGCTGTTTTTAATATGATGCCAGATTGTTTCAGGAGAGGAATCTGCAGAAACTGTGGGAATGTTATCGAGCTTAGTTTGAAGGTTTGCCTGGAAACTGTCTCTTACTGTGGCTGATTGGAGATTGTTAACTTGGAGTTTTCTCCTTGGGATGCTGCCCCTTTTTGGTTTGATTTTGATCTTGAAATTGAGTTTACAGCGCATCAGCCGATGGTCTGTTTGGCATTCTGCGCTGGGCATCACGCGGGTATGGTGGACATCGCGGACATCTCTCCGTCGCACCAGGACATAATCGATGAGGTGCCAATGCTTAGAACGGGGGTGCATCCAGGTTGTCTTCAGACTATCTTTCTGCTGAAAGATAGTATTAGTGATGGTGAGTTGTTGCTCTGCACAGAATTCTAGCAGAAGTCGACCATTATCATTGCAGTTTCCAACACCATGCTTGCCTAATACACCTTTCCAAACTTCAAAATTCTTGCCTACTCTGGCGTTGAAATCACCAAGGATAATGATCTTATCGTCTGCAGGGACCTTTTGGGTAAGGAGGCGCAGGTCAGTGTAAAATTTATCTTTTTCAGCAGGGTCAGCTTGGAGAGTTGGGGCATATATACTAAAGATGACAACATGTTGCTTGTTGTTTAGTGGAAGGCGTAGGGAGATAATGCGGTCAGAGTGACCTGTCGGCAGATTTTCGAGTTTAGGAACAATAGAGTTTTTGATCATGAAGCCGACTCCTGAGAGGTGTTTTTCGGTTCTGGGCTTGCCTGACCAAAAGAGTGTGTAACCGGCACCATGTTCTCTGAGGCTGCCTTCTTCATGAAGGCGAACTTCACTGAGAGCGGCAATGTCGATGTTGAGACGAGCCAGCTCATGGGCAATTAGGGCAGACCGACGCTCAGGACGTCCGCTATCTGCAGAATCGAGCATGGTTCTGATGTTCCAACATGCTAGAGTTAATTTAGGTACACCTTTGGAGGCAGGTGCGTGCCTTTGACTTTTCTTTGTGCGACCGCATTGGAGGAAGATGCCCGTTGGTCTGCGGTTAACCAACCGGGTGAAAGTGGAGATGAGCTTTGTTTAGGCCACCTTTTCTAGGCCCCTCTCCGAGTGGAGCAAGCAGTGCTGTCCTTGGAAAGGCTGCTTGGTCGTTCAGGGTGCTGCCCCAAGAGACTGTCATCTCCGGTCAGTCTCAAATGACCAATATCCTGAACCGCCTGCATGCAGGGTTGAGTCTGCGGCTCCCAGTGCATCTTTCACCTGCCGTTTTGACCCTCGCCCGTCGCTACAGGACTTTTTGCATGTGGGTAAAGCCTTCAAGCCTGCGCAATGGATTTTTTAGGTGAGATGCAGTATGCGCGGAACTGAACCCACCCTTTAATCCCGAGGTTCATCTGCCAGGGCCGAGCGAGCTTGGACGGTGGCAGTGAGGTCCTCAGGATGTAGGTTTGATTAGAGTGACCTTCTCTTAGATGGATGGCCTTACAGGGCTAAACAAGCTCCATCTGCCCGGGTTTGGGATTAGAGTTGACCTTCTCCTAGGATGACTGCCAGAAGGCTAATGAGCTCATCCTGCCCACAGATTTATTGTATCCAACCCTGTAGTTTTGACCTGTCTGGCATGGGCGACCCTACCGAAGGCATGTACCATCGCCAGCATAGCTCGCAACCACATAGGGGTATACAGGCTGCATTCTTACTGTTAAAAACGATTAGGCCAAGTCTTACACTACCTAGGTTTCTGCCATCTGTCTATATTCAATCCCAAGGAAGCACCCAGGATCAGCCCTTTGTCCTGACCAACCTTACAGGATGTAACAGATAAATCCAGGACATACCAAACCTGGGCAGTAGCCACGGGTGAACCAAAAACAAACAAACGAGCGAAACTGTTCTGGCCACCGTACCCATCTAGGGCTCGAGGCCCTCTCTAGGCCCCAGTCCGACCAAGATCTCCAAGCCCCAGAGGAAACTATTATCCACTCTGATCTTGTCCTCCCCCCACCGTGTTTCCTCATATCTTCCCACGCACTACTTACCTGACCACCCTCCAGTCCGAGGACCCCCACAGCCTGCCTGGTACCCCCCCCCCTCCCCAAACCAGACCGGCAAACCTCTGTGTATTCCGAGGCTTCAATTCTCCTCTCTCTCCTTTCTCACGAGGGCATAAGGTCACGCCGGCGAAGCTCCCTCTCTCCTTTCCACGCGGCCGCGCGAGGGAAGAAATCAGTTTATGTTTAAACTTGCTGATCTTGAGTTAGTTTGAAAACAAGGAAGCGAAAACAACAAAACCTCCAACAAAACAAATAACCAACCCACCCCTTAAAACTACTTGTTTTGAAGCAGATCTTGGAATTTTTTCCTCATATTTATTAAGCCTGAGCCTGGTAGACTCAGCCACTGCCAGGATGTCCCTCATGATGCCTAAACTTGCCACTTTTAAATGTCTTCACTGCTCCACTTCTGCCACCTGGAAATCCCCATCAGTTATGTGACCTAACACCAAAATAAAATAATCTTCTGTCTTTCCTTCCCCTTTTTACAAATACTCCTGCATTACTGCAAGACAATGAAGTCCCTGTAGCTTCTGCTGGAGAAGCTTTATTGTCATTACTTTAATGCCCAAACATAAATTGTTTCCTTGAGGTTCCTAGTTATTTTTGTACATCTTCTCTAAATTCCCTCTGCTCACTTTCCAGAGCAAATAATTCTCTTATAGAAGTATGTTTATATCCAAATGACCAGAATTGTAATCTATTTGCAGAGTAGATTATATTTCAAAATCAACCCTTAAAGAGAGCAATTTAAGTTTCTTTACTGAATATTCATCTCCATTATGTCCTCCACATTATTTTCAGAAAGCAAACCATGGATTAGGTTCGTAATAACACCATAAAGGTTGAAAAGCAGGAGCTGTAACAAAATTGTCTCACTGAGGGACTTGGAGAATAAAAATAACATCAGGGAACGCTGATGCAAAATGAGATGGAACATAAAGATGCAGGGCACATGTCTACCCCTACACCACTGCTCCTTGACGTTCTCCTTCATCTTCCTCACTCTATACTTGGGGAGGTTCTCTGGTGCAGCCTGACACTGGCACTCCAGGTTGCCCCTACACTCTCCCTTGGTGGCTGGCAGGCCTGTCCTATCTTTCTTGGCAGTACCACAGAGCCCTCACATCCACAATTGGCTTTTCTCGTTGCTTCATTTTCAGTACAGTCAATTCTTTGACTCTGTAACTGATGCTTCATTTTGCAAAGCATGTTTTCTTATCATTTCTCGTCTGCAGTTTATTCACCCTTCACATGAGGAACTAATGAGAAAGCCGAGAGAAAACCAAACACTATTCGTATTAATTTATTAGCAGGAAGTCAATTTTTGCTCAATATTGCAACCATGTATTTGGGATTTAACAGAACATTCCTCAAACTGAAGGCCAGCAGTGAAGTAAGTGGATTTTGGACAAAGCATTTTCTGCCCTTGTGAAAACAGCAGCAGGAAACAAACTCCAGTGGTCAAAAATTGGATCATAAAGATGAAAAACCATATGTGTTTCTGGTCTTTAAATTTCTACTCTACAGAGTGATAAGAGACATCATATAGAACCTTATCAGGATTTAATTTCCTAACAGAAATGAGAAAGGAATGTGCAAACCCCCTCTTACATGATCTAACATTAGATTGCTGCACACGATAAAAATTTCTTAACAGGCGTATACCTAAGGAAGATAACATTCCATCTCTGCTTCCTGGAGATGCTTTCTAAATACAAATCCTTTTAAAAATAGCATATTTCTGGCTTGCTGTGCACGAATGTCTTCTTGAGGAAATGTTTTCTAGCAAAAACCTGCTCACAGTTACCGTATCTTTTCAGTGCTTCTGTAATAATACCTCGTAAAATGCTCTTAGTGCATGAGGTTTATGAATGAAGCCTGTCAAACTATATGCAGTACAAAAACATGATTGTTAAATTGCTTTGAAGTTTAATTCATAACTGTAGTCTAACTGGATCATAAAGGATCTATACTACGAGCCGCCACCACTATGTGAGAAATCTGGTTTGTATTTGTATTTTGTACATGCGTCTTTGCCATGTCATTCTGCACCCCCTTAGTGACTCTTATATCCTAAATTATACTTACTAAACCCCCCACATACCATTCTATTTCCAGGCTCTACCAACTACAATGTTATTTCCAGATAAACTTGGATTTCCAAAGGGTTCACTGCGAGCAAAGTTGTCCTTTTGATCGAGAAAATGAGTAAATTTTGACACAAATTTTATAGTGTTCATATTATGCTGTATTTACTGTAGGGACACTATAAAGAGCATTTACAAATGACACAGGCATGTTCAGCATCCATGTACGGCCTCTGGGAATAGCAGAGACAAGCAGTGCTCCGAATTTGTGAGGTACTTGCTCTGCTGAGTTATGGGCAGCATTTTAAGATGAGTGGCTGTAGGAAATCAGGCCTCCCATCCTCAGCTTCATCTTTTTTTTCTGCTCTGCAGATTTTGCAGTTTCACCTCCTAGTGTTTCTGACTTAATCTAATTCCAGGAATCTAAAATACTCCTTACGACAGCCAGAAGGGGATTATTTACTACTGTGGCTGTATTATAACATAACATGGGCTGGTCTCATTTTACAGCACTGCCAGTACCATTAGAAGGAGTAGTTTTCTATGGTCATCTTGTATTTTTGTTAGGCGAACTAAAAAAGGCTAATTATTAACAAAATGCAGTAACACGTGTATTCCCGAACACACTAAGGCTGTGCCTACCTTATCTTGTTTTAATAATTTCTGAGTCCTGTCCCTCATGCTTAAAAATAAAGTTCACAAAAAGCACTTATAGTATATATTCATGACATTGCTTCCTGAAAACACCTCAGAGAAGGGTTTGCCATTTTTTTCCTTCCCCTCTCCACATCTCTTGGGATGATGAAGCAGACAGGATTTCCCATCCTTGTCTCCAGTATGTCTTCTGCATCAGCCTGTTCTGTGACTCTGCAAAAGCATAATATACATCTTGGTTCTGTGCCAAGATTGCCTGGGAAGCCAGACTTCCAACCACAACTTCATACCACAACCAAAATCATCTGCCCTTACGGAAATACCCAGCTGACTATACCATTAAATACATTTTTGGCATGAAAAAGCTTCAGACAAGAAAACTTCAGCAAACCCTGACCTTTCCTTGGACATACTTCAAGACATACTGCAATGTTATGTTCCAATAATAGAAACTCCACAGATGAATAAGCAAATATTTAAATTTTACGGATATCACCCCAAGGGAAATTTTTAGTTAAACATAAATGGCACGATTACCTAATGGGCATAGCAAAATGTTAGGAAAGTGAAGTGTTTGGATAAAACAGCAACCACTAATTTTTCATTTCATTTTTTTCTCAAATATAACATGCTTCTGGAGATCATACTTAGTGAACATACTCGTGGTTCCAGGCCCACACAGTATTTTAATTCCATAAGGTGCGTGGGAGGCTTTTTTAAATCCACATAATTTTGTGTTATTTTCTTTTTACATGTTATTATCATCAGATGGAGGGGAAATTAAACATTCTGAATGTGTTAAAAGCCTTGGTCTTCTTGACTCCTATTGCCAACTGCTAACTATTGCTAAACTCATCCATTTTTGGAACATGAACAACCTTGATAACATCAGATGAAGACAAAATAAAAATAGAGCTTTGGCAAATCCTGTGAATTGAATTCCGGTATCTCGGAACACCATGTAAAGCTCTTGATTGCCTTTGCAAATGTAGCTCACTACATTAATATTGAAGCTACCTCATTTCCTAACTTTCCTAAGAGCAGCCAGAACTATAGTCATGCTGGAAAAGAGAGGAACTAAATAAAATCCAGGCTATGAATATAGCTGTGATTTGTTTTTTTCCTGGAAAAGGTTTTGCAAAAACCTTTCCAGAAAAGGTTTTGTGAAAATTATTCCTAACCAACTTTATATCTAGTCTTCCTTTCTTTCGGGGTACAGTATATATCTTGTTTCCTCCTTTTCCTTTGTCTGAGTAGACAGTAAAAGCAACCTTCTTCATCACCTTAATTATTTGGCTTTTAAGATGACCAGAATTGAAATAAAGTCCTTATTTTGACATACAGAGCACTTGGATTTTATCACTACTTAGACATGTGCTAATGAAGATGCCTAATGAGCAGCAAGCCCGGTTTTTACTTGTCTGTGTCGTGTTGACACGACAAGACCACGCCTCTGATGCCTCGGGAAGAGGTCCCTGGAGCTCAGCCCTACACAGCAGGGGAAATTCGGGGCTGTAGAATAGGATGGCACTGTCTTGACCCTGCATTTCTCTGCAGGACATGTTGACACATACAAGGTGGTGTCCCCATTCTTTACAACCCCTCTAGCAGCACTCAGAGCAAACATGCTCTGCACAGACCTCCAGTAGGATGATGTGACTCCCATCACCTTCACGTGACAAAGCACAAGGCCGAAAAGGTATGGCTGGATGAGCTCAAGCACACTCCACTCCAAGTACTCCAACTCCTGTCCTCAACACCTGCATCTCTCTGTCCGCACTGATAAAGCCTCTGCCAGACCACAGGCTCAAAAGGATCCTCTGATGAGGCAAGAACATAGGCACCCTATGGCATCACATCAAGGTGTGATGTCACAAGACTGATATCATGAGGAGGCAGATTATTATACATGCAGGATATATCATGACCCCTTTTCCCCCTTTCACAGGTGAAGAGTTGCCTGAGGTCAGGAAAACCAACTGGGAAGCCTGCAGGAGATGCTTGTGCTTCCAGCCCTTGAGAGAAGCAAGATCCCTGAGAGAAATCATGATGGGACAGTGGCACAAGTTCCAGCGAGTGAACACCACAAGCATCTCCATCCTACAACCAAAGAAGTCTGTCCTGCTCCTCGAGGTCCAGCTGAAAAGCTGTATGCAGATACCTGGGCTGCCCTCAGGTCCCAACAGGCTCTTGTGTGGCTGCCACAGCCTGAGTGCACCAAAGCTCTTGGCTGCCTTCTTACATATAAACATGTGAAAAACAGTGATCATCAGGACCATCAGTAACAACACCAGGGAGAGGCAGATGCACATTTACATGCAGAGGAGAGTAATTTATGCTGATGTAGGTACAATAAAAACAAAGCTGGTATGCAAAATCCTAGCAGGTCTAGGCAATCACATCCATGGTGTCCACTAAGAGACCATTGCTGAGGTGTGGTGCTTCACAGGGTGAAGCTGCAGCCACAATCCACAATTTAGGGTGGAAGTACATAAAGCAAAATTCTGCTTTCTGACCCTGTGGAAAATGAGGCAGGGATGCAAAGATGCATTTGCTGTTCTTTCCTCCCTCCTTTTTGATGATGTATTCTCTCTCCACTGGTTATGGATGTACTGAAGTCATTCTGCTGATGAAGGGATTTATGCAACTGCTGCCTGCAAGCATGGCCAGGGCAGGACAGAGCTGAAGGGGGGTTGGGGCTGCACATGGAGAACATTCAGGAACAGCTACTGGCATGTGCTTTAGTGACATCAGCTGTGACAACACACCCAGCACGTGGTTACACTCTACATGCTCCAGGGGACCAAGCATGGACACAGCTGGGAAATGCCACCTGGACTGAGCCCCCCCAAAGAATATGCAAGAGTTCCGTAAGCTAAATAAAAAGTGAGAGCAAAGGGCCACTTAAACAATCAAAAATGCATCTGAATTCCAATCAGATATAACACCAGCTCTTGACCAGCAGCAGTTCTGGTTTTCCTGCCTTTAAACTTTTTTATCGTGTCCATTTAACATTGCTGAATCTCGTACCTTGAGAGCAGCCCCTTCGAAAACAGTTGTTGAGTCTGGCTGTGAGTTAGTAAAAATACCAACAGAAATCAAACTCATATCTCAAATTCAGGCATTTCTAGAAACATAATTGTTGTATGATCAATGCCTTTAGGTGCTTTACTAATAGCTTTTACTTGGTAGAGCACTGTATAAGTCTTTTTTGCTACAAGGTGAGAAGAGATAATAGATATTTTTTTAAAGCATGGAATACTTTAAACACCAAGAACCACCAAAGACCCTGAATTAATTCAATTTCAGATTAAGAAAAAAAATAGCCTTCAATGTCAGGTGATCTCATTGCAGTCATAAATATCTGGAAGTTGTGTAATTATTTAATGCTCTCCTCTGTTCATAAGCCTCTTAGAACAGAAGCACATTCTCCAGAGATCATTGGCTTACTGTGTACCTAAAGAAATTAGGCTACAGTTCAATTATGGTAAATATATTTCATTCCCCCTAGGAGTGGGCAGGTGAAAGTCCTTAGGTTCAAACAGAAGTTAGATTAACAATAAGAAAGTTATTTAACCCCTAAGTTATATAGTGAGGTCCTTGCACAGCTTTGCAGGACCATTTCCTCACAACCAGCACAGAAAACAAAGCAAAAAAAGCATATATGTTTATTTTTATTATGGATTCAAAATCCATTTTCAAATCCTATCAGTGAACAATCATCTTCCACTCAGTAGCCACGTATTGTGTGAAGTTCTTTAAATAATATTTAAAACCTGATGTAAGCAATATGCATCATTTAATGATGTCCATCAGTATCCTCTATCACCACCCAAAGCATAAGGTGCAACTTGGCAACAGAAGACCTCTTTCCACTGGAACTGGGTAAACATATAATGCTTTGGCTACAGCCTTGACTTTCCCTCTGCCAATTTAATTTCACCAAAATTCTGATGAAGTTCCCAGACGTGAGTGGTTTGTTGGTTTGGGTGGTTCTATCCTATAAGGTCTCACAGAAACCAATTTTCTCCCGTTTCTTTTAAAGCTCCACAACACATTACATATTTCACTAGAAACAGTTTTGCTGTTGCTGGTTTTGCCTTCACCTCCACTGCAATTTAGTGATCCATAAGGATGCTGAGGCCACACTTCAGGAGAGGACACTCACGTCCTTTAAATGCACCCCGCTGAGTGGCCCTAATGAAGTCAGTGGGAGCACCAGTCTATGCCAAGTGAGGTAAGTAAGCCTTAAAACCTCAAAAAGGAGTTTGCTGAAACCAAGATATATAAATGCAAATCTATTGATAATAAACAGAATCAGAAACTGGACAGCTGAATGGCTTCGCTGACTGCTTTAAAATCAAGATTAAATCAGAGGTTGTCTAAGAACAAGGCTACCTGCTTCATTGACAGAGTGTGGTACACCAGAAAGCAATTAAATCAGACGACTTAGCATTTATTTCTGTTTAAACTGCAGTCAGTACCAACCATTGACCAATAACAGTATTTAAATAGCAAGCAAGCAGTGTCACTGTTGGGCAAGAAAAACGAACCAGCAAAGATTAGGAAATACGCTGTAGTGGGCAGACAGCTAAGCACAGGCATCAGTTATTTAGGGATTCAGTCGTGCCTGCTGCCCACAACAACAAAAACAACTCCCTCCACTGTATTTTCAGCAATGAGCTCTCTGCCAACCACAACACAGCAGCTGCAAACTTCACTAAAGACTTCAGCTTAATTACTCCAGCATTCCTCCAAGCACTTACAACAAGGACCGACCCGTGGCTCTGGAACAGAGCATCCCAGCAGCCTCACATCTCCCTAACAAGAGAGCTTAGACTTGAAAAGCTCCATTCAAGCAGTTGACAAGCTTGAAAGCACCACCCCTGCTATTCAATCTCCTTCCAGTTCAGATATTCTTGTAGGCCACACACAATGACATATTATTTCTTCTGGTCTGTGCTGGCATCCTACAAAGCTACAGAAAGCCTCTCAAGCACACTGCAACATGTTTGTTGCCTCCTCCTCCTGCTCTCGGTGTTAACCAGGACTACAGCAGCTTTGCACAAGAAGGGAGCCTCCATTATTCAGCTGAGAAACATATAGATGCACACATACATATTTTATTCATACACAACATATATAGATATCTATATCTACTGCAAAACTTCCATCTCCAGGGAATGCAAATATCAATACTTTTATAATGTATCATCGGATTGCAATGCATAATTTTATAAAGGATTGTATTATGATTGTCATACAAATAAGTTACAGACAAGAAAATCTGGGGTGTACAAAAAAGCATAGTCATTCACTCTTATAGACAAGCTCTTGTTTTATACCACACAACAGATCCAAAATAATTCTTGGACTCCTGCAAACATAGGCAGGAAAAGAGCAAAGCCCTTTTGATTGGCACGGGGATAAGCTGCTGCTCAAGGAACTCTCTGCTCCTGCTGGTAATTTCCTCTGCGATGTTCCCCATGATTGATTTTCACAAGTAGGAGTAAAACAGAATCATGCAAGCTGGGACACTGCCTAGAAAATAAATCTTTGAATTCAGCTGACAAAATGAGTCAAACAGCAATATCATCGGGACCACAATACAGCTTAGGTCGCCTTGCCAAAGAGCAGAAGAATGTACTTAGGAACCACACTCTTAAAGAAAAGCAGTTACTGTTGACAAAATGTGTTTTTAATGGCAGATAGTGCCAGGCTGGGAGTGCTGGTACAGCCTTAATGACATAAGTTAATGCTGTATCAACTTAAACCCTACAACGTTCTGGAACAATAGCTGTGAGTGACAGAAGTCTTCTTCATACACTATTGAAATCAAATGAAAGGGAAAGGGAAAGGCAAATAGGTTGCAAACACATCTGAAAGGAAATTTAATGGGTGAAATTCACTGTTCACTTTCCTGACAACCACTTCTTGACAGTTCATTGTTCTCATCTTGCTCAGGGCTACCTTTTGCCTACTGCTAAATGGCCCTGGTCTTTTACAGCCTCTGAATAAGCTGCTTCTAGCTACCACTGCCCTTGTTATTTTAATAAAGAACCTTCTTAACCACCACAAGGCTGTTTTCCATTTAAAATTAAACCAGCTGGCAAGTCAGTACTTAGAAGCAGCAAAACAACTTTACCGGTGAAGATTAAGGTATCGTCTACATTCTGCTGTGGTCCACTCTTAGTTTTGACTAAACAATAGTAACTTACACTGCTCTCCTGAGGAGTACTTACAAACAAACAAAACCCCTCCGAGATCATCTCCTGATGTTCAAGGACAGAAAGTTTGCTAACAATAAGTAGCCAGACTTAAGGGAGAATGGACTAACATGACACTTCATTCACAGCTCTCAGCCTTATTGCAATAATTGTCATTGCAATTAGAGTTACAAATACATTTACAAGCAAAACCTGTTCCAACATTGCATCACATTTGTGATATACACAGTGCTATTGGGGTAACAATATTTAACAACATATAAAGAAAGCTAAAAATTAAAAACAATCTGCTAGGCACCTAAAAAGTCACACAACAATAATGCCCAAATAGACAATTTCCCCGCTCTTTTCCATTATATCCTGTTAACGTAATTCCCTTCTCTGCTCCTTCTAAAATGCAAATCTATTTCCCAGTCTCACAGTATGTGTATTTTCATACCTTGCTGGTCCACGCAGTGCAAAAGAGATTTCAACTTGTGCACAATAAGTCTGCATCACGATGCTTATATGCAAGAGGGGGAAAACAGAGATAAGCCAAAGGGGCAAACGTGCATCTCTGCCCCAATTTTATACTCTCTGGATGAAATTACTGCAGTAGAGGAACTACTGTCTATTGCTAGAATGGAGAAATTCTATCTGATGAAAAGGATGAGAAACGAGGAGGAGGGGGGTGTAAAACGCCTTTTTTTGTTGTTGTTGAATATCCAGGTGAACACTTTAAAAAACAGCAGCTGTAAAAGCCAAAGCCACACATACAATTTTTCCAGGCAATTCATTCTCAAATCTGTCTTCATTCTTTTCCAGTAATTTCACAGAAAAGTTCATATGCATCCGGAATGAATAATCCAAAGTTACAAATAGGGTATGGAGGCAGATGACATGGGGTTTTTTGTGACAATTAGTGCCACATAAAGGAGCTGCAGAAGCACTCCAAGCAACCACGACTTGGAAACCCAAAACTCAAATCTTTCTCCTCTTTTCAATGTAAAATAACCTAGTGAAACATGGAGCTCATTTACTGACACGTTTGCAGCCCTTCCCTTGAGCAGGGAGAACCGAGAAAGGCTGACAGAACATGCCAGAGGTTTGGCACACGGAAAGCTGCCATACAGGTCCATGCACAGGAATCCCTGTGTATAATTCTCAGGACTGACTGGTGAATTGGATCAGCATGTGCAGTTTTTGTCTCTCCTGACAAGACAGAGTCAAGACTGCCAGGCTGACACTAAACTCTTCAACTCATGGTGAAACTCTTCAGCTCATAATGCCCCGGGCCCACAGAGCAGCTGAGCTCTTACCTGACTGACAGAAAGGCAAATTTCTGTGAACCCAGCTTTTCTCCTCACAGGATTATATATTTCGGTGTAGTTGCTCTTTGTCTGTATCTGTATTTTCTCCATCTGATCAGGCCTAATACAGACATCCTCTCTTTGACTTCCAGTAGAATAATATTCAGTAATAACCTACAAAGCGAGGCTTATAAAGTGATCGCTTCGACTGTACAATCTCTAACATCAGAAGTTACAACAATTTCCTCTTTCTATTCCCTTTTTTCTCACTATAAAATTCCAAATTTACATGTTTTACAAAGAAAGATTCACCCACAGAATTTTGTGGGAAGAGAGAGAAATTCTCAGGAGAGAGTTTTCTTCAACATCCAAGACCTGCTGGTACCCACCCTCTGTGGGATCTTATTTTTACTGCTTTCATAGATTCCCTACATTATACAGGAAGTGTCCCTTTATTTTTTTTACTCTTTGCTTGCCTAAAGAAAACTTCAAGGAATGCAGATGCACACATCTGTAGCAAGTAACTGCTAATACCTGATACAGCTTGAGAGGCTGCCCCACTGCAAAGCACTTCAAGATTCAACCCAAATAGAAAATATAGGGATTTTCAGCAAGGATCTTTTTAGCTTCTGCATTTTATTTGCATGAAAAGCACATATAGTATATTTTGTGTTGAATGTAACAGTTTTTCCTTCTGCTCAGTGAATGGATCATAACAAATCATCTGTAAACCTCTACAGCCAGCAGATGCAAGTGTGCTTTCTCTCCCATTGAGCTGTGTCAGAGGGCCAT
Organism: Pipra filicauda; assembly: GCF_003945595.2. NCBI lineage: Eukaryota > Metazoa > Chordata > Aves > Passeriformes > Pipridae > Pipra > Pipra filicauda. The sequence continues at coordinate 612,930 of NW_024104474.1, read as the reverse complement.
GAAAGTACAACGTGTTCTCCTCCTGTCTCTCACAAATCATGAAAATAAAGTGGTACCAGCTGCTTCGGAACAAATAACAACAGCATCTGTTTTTCCTCAGACAACTACAACTTGTACACTGCTAATAGTGTTTTCCCACTTTTTTACCCTATTGTCATCTCTCTGCATAAAAGACTCTCAAATGTGATATGGGTAATGTAGGATTGAAGGAGTTTCCATCACCGTTTATCGGGGGTAAGGTGCTAGGGGGAACAGCCTAAGTGACTGAGTCATAAATGAAGCTATGCTCAGGTTAAAGAAAAAAAAAACAACCAACCAAAATCCCTTCTCAGATCAAATCCTCTCCATCCCAAGGGTTTCATCTACCACATATACCCACTCACGCCCTCAGAAGCCAAAATTTTATGTTTTTCCCATTCTGCCACTGCTTTCTGGATTAAAGTCAGCACCATCCCAACAGCTCCTCACAGCCACTCCAACTCCAGGACAGGCAGCAGCCAGCACTTGGCATCACATTCTGCAGTTCTTAGCACATCCCGAGAATAAAAGGGGAAGAATGAATCAGCTCTTTTAGAGTTATAGCATATCTTGGCCATTAGCAGAACAGAACTACAGGAGACAGTGTTGATTAATGCATCCCTTCTTTTTCTGCTTCTCAGTTAAGCTTACAAAGGCTTGTCTGTCAACTCCTGTTCTTTCAAATCCCAGCATACATGGGGTTTACTGTGATATAATTATCAAAATGCAATTCAAAAAGGTGTTTTCTTGCTCTTCAACATCAAGTGTATTTGTAGAGGACATTATAGCTCCGGGAAGAGGGGAAAATAATAATAAATCTGCAACAGCAAGGACAGCAAATAACAGCATTCTCATAAGCACTAACACTTTTATTTTCCCTACTAAGGATGAGATAAAGTTGCACTGTAGGTATTCAAAGGAGCTTGAAGAAAGGAAAGAGCAAAAGATTTCTTCTTTCTCTCTCAAAAAGACAAGAGGTGCCTCTGATTTTAGGGGATCAGAGTGGGTTGCAGCACAACTGCTGTTCACCCAGCCTGAAATGGAAAGCATTGCAATACCCATTTATTTCCCTTCCAGCTACATCACCTGGGAGCTGAAAGCCTGTTACATGCTGTGACCTCTCCTTGTCTTCTTCCAGGCAGGGCTGAGGCTGGTGGCAGAGGAGATTAGGCTCTGAGCTCCACTGGCTCCAACTGTGTCATTAGGATGACTCATACTGAGGGAGAACTGTGGTTTTTGGTGACTCACATGATGGCTAGTTTGGAACTTAAGCCCTGTGGTTCAATCCTTAGCCTGCAATCCCTTCAATAATCTTTTAATATGAAGTTTAGTTCATATATAGGGCCAGCAGAGCTCCCTTCACTAAAATTAATTGGAAGTGGATTGTGAAAAGCCACTCACATTAATCACCGTGAACGTAAAAAAGAAAGTATACTTCTTTTTTCAGTTTGTCTTTTTAAAGCATACCAGAAGGCCTGCTTACCAAAGCCAGAATAGTGCAGTCAAAACCAGCAAAGGCTTTTCAGAAACCTTTGTAAGCACACAGCATTCCTGCATCACAGAGGAAACAAACATCCCGATTTTGCCCAGGATTTTTCTCAGGCAGAAAATAGCCCTTCGTGCAACACAGTCATCTTCACCCCCACCCCAGCCTCACCTTCCTCCTGCCTGGAAACACAGCTGGATGGCTTATAAAATGTGTGGAATATGTCATTCTGATTATTGATCCCCTGCGGGTAGACCATGAGAGGCCTCTCTGAAGAATAAGGAAGAAGAATTAAAGAAAAAAAGTTAGGCTGATGTCAACTTTTCCGTCTCCTCAGATGGCACAGTGAGAAGCAGGAACAGAGAGCAGACTGGACAACAGGCCAAATAAAGTTGTTCTTCTGGCTTGGGTGGTGCTGGCACCAAGCCCAGATCTCATTCTCCTGACATCTCCTTTCTGTCCTATGACATCTTTCATCCAAAGAAAAGCACCTCCTGCACCACCACTGAGCCAGTTCAGGGTTCCAGCTGGCACATATGGGCTAAAGTTTGGCATTTGCTTCAGCACTTCACATCGTCCTCCACCACGACAAACAAAGAGATTGTGGTGCAAAGGAACTGGCTCAAAAAGTGCATGTCATAGTTGATCCCAAAATGATCCCCAATGCATCAGTAGAGCTGGTAAGATTTTGGAGCCTTCCATGGCCTTACACAGAACAGCTGTCCATCCACAGGGACCGTGAGACCACGTCAGATTAAAAGTTTGAGCTTTGCAATAGATCTTTGCTGTCCACTTTTAGTTAAATTGGCATTATCTTATTATTTCAATCCATAAGTTTCCCGATATTACCAGTAAATGGTTTCATCCTTCGCATGACAGTTATTTCAGTTCTGAATTGCTCCCAATCAGTCGGCTTAATTCCATCAATAACAACCTAATAAACGAACTTTAATCTTGCAGTAACGGATACTAATGGCAGCTTACTCTGGAGTAGCCTTTAATTGAAGCAATTTAGCCTCAGTACTGGTCACAGCCAAGTGACAGTCCACACCATGGAGGTTTTCCAGGTGAGATCCTGTAGCCCAAGCCTTCAGAGCAAGCCATGTAAGTGGAAAGAAATTGTATTTGTGGACCGAAGTGGCAAACTACTCCCAGAGGTTTCTGAAAGATTTCTTTAGCCATCAGCAGGAAAAATGCTCCACAGTTGGGAGCATTTTGCTCCACAGTTGGTTTTGGGTTGTTTGTTTTGTTTTTTTTTAATATAGACAGCTTGTTTTAAACAAATCGTTAATTTTATAATTTTTTTTTTTCAGTGAAGTTTGGGGATCAGAAAACAAAATAGTTCTTTATCACAGGCGCCAGCACAGATCTAAGAAAGGGTACAAGAGAATTAAATGTCTCTGTTCCCTGATTATTCCCCTGGGTTTCACCCATTCCTCAAAAGAGGTGGTGTTTTCAAACAGGTCTGATTTCAAAGAGATTCAAGAATTAAACACTGCCCTTTTTTCTAGCCCTCTCTCAAGAATTCTTCATATAACAGACAACGTCACGGTTTATCATTGTTCTTTTTTAAGGTCCGAGGTTTTTGGTTTTTTTTTTTTCCTCCTTCATCTTCAAAGTTATTAATTCCCCTTTTCCTACTACCCATTTTAAAGACCTCTAATGAATGTGACACTGGAAATGAAGAGTGCAGATTGCCAGGGTGGTCTGGGCAGGCTTCAGCAGCCCAAGCGAGCGACTGCTCCGAGGCGACTCGAGTGCTGCCAGCACAAATGCTCCACGAGCCTGGGAGAAGACAGATGCTGCCATTTTATTACTGTCTTCTAAAAACGAGGCTTGTCATTAAATCCAGGAAGAAAACAAGGACTGGTACAACGTAAAAAATCGAAAAGACATGGGAGCATTTTGAGGAAAGCAATTTATAGTGAAAATAGAGTCGCTGTAGATGTAAAACCACAGTCAGACTTCAGATGATGTAGAGAAAAACCTTAATGCTTTCCTCAAAGATGCATGTATCAAAATTTTCTCCACTGGTGCCATATTTAACCAGTGTTAAGTGATCAGACTGTAAAATGCTTAATCTATTAACTTCTCTGAGGCATTTTCTAGCCAGAGAAAGAAACACTGAGCTGTAACAGCAGCTATCACATTTTTTAACTGATAAATTGAATTAATTACTGCAGACATTTAAATTTCCTAGCATAAGATAAGGACAGAAATGTTAACATCCAGATATTTCTATCACCAAAGGGAAGTGCTACATTTTTCCAGTCAATATTCCCATGGCAACTTTGTTACCGCCAACAACAGAACATGAGACAATGACACAGATTCAGTGTGTAAGATATGAGGGAGAAAGAGAGTATCTAAATGCTTGCAATTTTTTAATTCAGAGAAGGTCAGAAAAATGACAGATGTGCCCCTACATGAAGACAGCGCGTGCTGTGTAATGGGAACCCCTTTGCATCCATTGACATGCCCGGGAAAAGGTTCCTTGAAGGTTATGAAATAATGGCTTCAATTAGATTTCTAAACTGGAGAAGACAACCATCTATGTGGAATGGCTGAGGAGCAGGGTAATCTCACATGACACCAGAATGCAGGCTGGACAATGCATCTCCTCAGTTTTAGGATGCAAAACTACTTGAACCTCTTGCCCTCTTGTTATTCCCACGGACAGAGTCCTGCCCGTGCCTATAGACTTTAGCAATGGAAAAAGAAAATCAGGAGTAACTCAATGCATTACAACAACCTTCTTCACATGGATCTTTAAAACTTGCAAGAACATTTCAGGGAATTTTAGAAACAATAATTAAAACTATATTATTCATAGGCATTTTCAATTTTTTTTCTTTTGGTCTGATATTTCTGTTTCTCCCAGTTTTCTACTCCAACAGACTTTGCTCTTAATAAAAGCCTTTTGATCTTCTGCCTTATAACCAAATTAACTTTCTCTTTCCCACATTTCTATAAATCCATTTCCCCTAGAGACTCAAACATAATTACCTCACGCTGTAAACTTGAGATATTTCAGCAACAAAATCGTTAAGTAAATTCATTGTCTGGGTATGGGTGCATGTACCTACTTAAAAAATGTTTGTATTTCAGCAAACATATATGCAGGAAAGATCACAAAAATTGCAGCATTTATTCCCTGTCTTGAGGTATCTGCTTATGCCTCTATATACAACAGGTGATTTTTTCAGCAGCGAAAGCAAGTTTTTATTTTTACTATTAAAGAACAATAACAAGACAACAGTAGGCTAAATTCAGATAAATCCTTGAAGAAATTTGATAGAAAATGAGAATTGTCTCTGAAATTTTGGAAAGATTTACATAATGTGTGGGAACAGCTTTCCACAAGTTCCGACTGAAGAGACAAACCCACACATGACGCAGGGGGAAAAAGTGGTAGAAGTCACACAGCACAAATTGTACCCAAATGATGACCATTTCCTCCTTGAGGAGAGGGAAAGGGGAGAAATAAAATTCCCATTTGATGTGGTTCCCTGTGGTGAGGAACTCCAGTCAACACAGACCCCCCAAGGTTCCCACACCGATACCACAGAAATTAAATGAGACACTGGTTTCTTCCCGTCCCTGCCAATTTGCCATCAGCACAGCTACACCGAGATCTGGGACCACCAAGCATCTGACATTATCTTTGCACACAAGGAAAAACAAGGTCAAGGAACCTGAGATTCCCACAGCATCTTATGAACCACCTCATGAGGATATGAACGGCTTGGAATAGCCAATACTGTCTGCCATGGTTTGAAATTGGCCCCCCAATCTGAGAAAGGACTCAAAGCTACTTTCTTGGACTTCGTGAGAAGAAAAACTGCAGTAAACAGCTGAAGGTTGGTTAGGGAGTGTTTCAGGGGCCCAGAACACTCCCACGAGACAGAGACTGTGTTACATATCAGCCTTGAAAGGCTGCTCCTGGACTAAAGTTAAAGGAAGGAGCTTAAAGGACTGATAGAAATGTTTTATATATATATATATATATATGTATAGTTGCTTTTAGTTTGTACAGTATATTTATTTGTGTAAATAAATGTATATACTTCCCCTTCCCCTTATAGAAGCCTCTGGCCTGAAAGTTTCTCTCTGGTGTGGAAAGGGGTGGGGGAAGCCTGTAAATTGGAATTTTGGATTTCTAATGTGGCTCAAACTGCCACACTGTCACTTAAGCAATTAAGGAGAGTCAAGTACTCAATTCTCAGCCTCAGTCCCCAGATCAGAGGAGGATGGTTAAGATCTGCAGGGCACTTCTGAGCCTGTTCTCCAAGTGGCAGCTGAACAGAGGAGAGGCACTGCAGTTTACCCAATATTAGCATCATAAAATTAAACAGATGACAGAGAGCAGAGACACAAAAGACCCCCAGCACAAAGCAACCTCCCATGAAGAGGTCTGAAAATGCAACCAAATCTGAGGCCCACCTCTGCTCCAGAGCAGGAGTCCTACACCAGAGCACCTTTTCCAGCATTTGTCCCTTCTGAAGGGGACAGAGGGATTTTTTTCTAAAAGGCTTTAGGCCCTCTGCCTCTGTAGTGCTGGTACTGAGAACAGGATGATTTTACTGAAGTATTTCCTTACCTTCCACTTCAGAAAATAGGATGAATGCCCAGGATAGACCACTAAGAGTTAAAGCCACTGTGGCTGGAGCAGTTTTATATCCAGTTGTTTTATACCCAGTTATATCCTGTTATTGCTTTGCCAGGCATCTTTGGTACAGTATCTCTGTCAGATTCAGGGAAAGAAGAAATCCAGCATCAGCCTATACTGATGCAAATTCAATTGCACTTCTAATAATAGCTGTCATCCTTATCACTTTCCCTGAGAATGTTGTCTGGGTATCCTTCTCCTTTTCTCCTATACTGAAAAAAAAAAAAAAATTAAATTCTTTTCTCATAGCTTATTAAGTGTTTTGAATCCTGATATAAAAGGAGAGTAGCATTATGCATCATTGTTATGGTGATAATGGGAGTAGTTCCAACAGTGGGCAGCTTCCTTGTGATGGTTTGATATTAATGCACTGGTCAACAAAGGGAGTAATTCCTTATTGTGAAATATTCCATTCAATAACTTTATGAAATTTCACAGTCCTGATGAAAACCTGGCCAAATAATTTTGATGCTAAAAATACCCCAAGCGATTACTACTAATTTACAAAGGTATTTATTCTCCATTCCCAAAAACATTTGTTAACCTTCCCCACCTCCTGACAGTGTTAAGTGTCATTGCATTTCCAGAAGTGAGGTCTCCTTTGTCATATCCCAGTACCCTAGGAAATTAAAATTTATGCCAGGGAAAGTTTCACATTTATCTATAATACTGCACTCCATTGAGAATCTAAGCAGTTTGTATTTTAAAAATAGGATGCTTTACAATCCAGTTCCTCCCAAAGTTGCTGGTAACGCTCCTTCACACTCCCCAGATTACCCCTCACTTTACTGAACAGCTCTGCACACTTTGCAAACTTTTCAGCTGCCTCTTCAGCTATTGGCAGGGTAAAGCACTGTGCAACGCATCCAACATTATACTTCCACAGTTTTTTGGGCAGTGTATCCCTGACAGGGTATTCTCCAGAACTCCTCTGTCTCTGCTAACAAGCAGGGTGAATTTTTAACAGAGAACAGAGTACAGAAGGGTTGCAGCAGCATAAGATTAGCAATTCCCCCTTCCAAATCACACACCCAAATTCTTTTTCCTATACGTTTGTGTAAAAAAATCACTGACTGGCTTTTTGGCCAACAGTTTGTTTTTTTTTTTTGCTTCCCCCCATGGTTTGAAGACACGTGTCCAAAGTGGAATTACTCCATGCACGTGTCCAGGGCCTTTCCTAATCAGGAATTCAAAAGGAAAATGTGAGCAGAAACAAAGAACACTCTTGGTAACAACAATTCCAGTGTTAGGGACCAGCTGATGCCAACGGAGTAACAGCAGTTTTCACATTATCACATCTGCAGCACTTTTCAGAATTTTCCTGTAATGTCAGTATTTGCTCTGCTGCACCAGAAACACCCAACAGTTTCTGATACCAACAGAAGAGGGTGTCTATCCTCTGTGCTTCACAAAAACCAGCAAAACAGAGAGTGATCATCTGAGTTGCCTTATTTCTCCATCAGGCAGTTTTGGTGAAGAAGAAAAGTTTAAAGGCAGAAGGCAATAAGCACACCATGCAGACAGACACATCTTGCCTATTTTTGCATTGTATAGCCTTTTTTAATGCATGACTTAAATAGGTCAAATTAGAATTAAAATATCGTATTTGTAACAATGATTTTGCAAATAAGTTACAAGATTATTTTAATCACTTTGACATCGTCTATAACGGACTTCAGACTTATTGTATTTATATATTTATCTGGTTTTTGCACTTAGGAAGACCTTCTTACTAAGGAAAATCCTTCGGTTTGACTCATTCTATATTCCTACTTTAAAAAAGAAAAAATCCACATCACCTTTAACATTTAGATTATCTACACTGTAAAATAAAAATTCAAATTACCATCACAAAATCTAATGGGATCACATCGTTTAAATTCACTGAAAAACTAAGGTCATACCACTCAGCCAATAAAGGTTTAAAGTGGGAACATTAAAAGAAATAAAGCAGAAGGAAAATGGGCAGTAAAACATTCTGAGGAGAAACATGAATTGTTTTCTTTTTTCTTACTTAGAAGATATAGATGGCAGTAGGACACATGGGAAAGGTGCTCAGCATGGGAATAAGTCCAGGAAATGTCTATTGACTTCAGTAGAAGGAAATTATAGTCATGTGGCATGGAAAAAAAAAAAACATTTCCTCGCTACACAAGAGCTGCCTTTATATCCCAACTTCCCTTTGAGCTGAGACCGAGAGAAAAATGATCATGGGACGGGGAAAAAGGAAAACAAGGAAAAAGATTGCCCTCCCATGGAGACAACAACTCAGTCAAGGACAACACCTCCTTACAGATTTTTCCTGTAGAAATGCTCATTGTGCACTCTGAGACACACAACACCCATCAGTTCTGGGGAATGCATGAAATATTCAGGCTGTGTCCACACGCTCCAGTCTGGGCATTAAGACCATCCTAAGCACCCTGCCTGTGGAACATCACTTCTGCTGCAGCCTGGAAGATCAACAGCTGCTGTTGATGCCTGTCTGAGCCCAGCATCCCCAAACCCCTCAAGGTCAGGAAATCGAGCAGTGCATTGGATATTCTTGTTTTAATAACAGCGAGGAGAGCACTAGGTCTCCCCAGGTAGTGCTCCAATTCAAAGCTGTCAGTTCTCTGCCAGCACTTACAGCAAAGAGTAGCATCATGTTGCTTGTAAATGATGAAGGATTGCCTAATTCTTCCCTGGTTTGTTCACATACATCTCAAGAATGCAATATGTGGGTGACAAGTGACAAAGAATCAAAGCGTTTTAAAGTAATAGTTCATCCTGCAGGAAACGGAGCTTCACCTGCCTGTCTGAGGGGCTAAAGGAATATGCTCCAGAGAACAGAAATAAATTAGAATTGTCAACATCCTGGCAGAAAAGAGGCTCAACAGAAATAATAGTTTTGGTCTTTCCTTACCTAAGAAGCAACAATAATATTGTCACGTCCCTCTCCGGAATAGCTACAATTCTTGCTTTACAAAGACACCTAAGGACTCATTTCATTTTAAACATATTTTATTAATGAGTTATTCCACTGAACAACTTGATATTATCTCCTTCTTCCTGTGCTTTCAACGGAAGAGCTAGCAAGCTACTTTGCAAAGCAGCCTCAGTCAATCTACTTTCAAGGGGTTTTTAATGTGTCATGTCAGGTGATAAATATCTCTCTGTCTCCACTAAGCCAGAAAAGAAGCCAGAGACTTCAAGGAGACTGCTTGATATTTGCAAACTTTGAAAAATAAATGACAACACATCAACTATACCTAAATAGAGGAACACAGCTTATGCAGGTATAGAGCAGATTGTTTTCAAGATATAACTCTAAAAAATGCCAAACTTTTATTTCCTGGAAAAAAAAAATAAAGCTTGCCCAGTTCCTAATTATCTTGGGTCATTTTTTAGATGGAAAGCGTTTTACCTAACGTGGTGGACTGTAAACAAATATAATGAGTTGAGTTTTTCAGGTGACAATATCCTTTTTCTCACTCACAAAATAACCTACAAAGACATTAGCTAATCAAGAACACTAGCAAAATAAAATCTTAGTAGCTGGGGTATGTCTGTGTAATGTAAGAGTAAAATTGATGGAGTGTAGTATTTTCCACACAGTCTGTATGGTCTTCTGAAATAAAAAATTCTTTGGATACTCTGATTAATGCATGAATATAGCTGAGGAATTGACCAAAATAATTTTAAAAGGAACGTAGAGAAAGGGAAGAGAGTATTCATTCACATTTAAAAGTAAATTTATCCTGAGTCATGTTTGTTTCCCACATTAATTTTCTTGGGTCACATCACAATCAACCCTCAAAGGGTATATATTAATTTTGAATGCAAGAAACTTGATCAATGTGAAGTATTAAGTTTAACAATAATTTGTGAACAATCTAAACTACCAAACCAGTGCACCTAGGCCAGGACAAAGCTGAACCTGTCAACCAACTTCAATACATTCCTACTTTTATCCTTTTCAGGAGCCCTTTTGGCTTCAGCAGGGGTTAAGAGTTGTTACTGTTTTCTCTGTCATAACTGCAAATTTAAAGCTGGACCATTATTGCTTCAGCTCTCCAGTAATGACCCACATCTGCTTATCATTATCATAATCCCCAGAATACACCACAGGTAAACACCACGTGGGCTGGTTTTCCTGGTTTTTAATGTGACTTTGCTTGATTGCTCTGTTCTGCTTCAGTGCATCTCTGGCTGCCTAATTGCATTACTGAGGCTTTCAATAACCACAGCATCACCAAATACAGTAAGACATTGCTGGAAAAAACACACTTCATAATTTATAATTCATTTACTTTGGGAAATTCCTTAGCTTTTTTGACTTTACAAAGCTTGTCTTCAGATTTCTCTTTTTTTTTGTCCTGTAATACACAGTACCTTGTTTGCTTTCAAACCATTAGTTCATGCATTCCGTAGGTAAATTATAAGGCTTGGAATGCCAGTAGCCCGGTCTTATTCAGATTATATCAAGAGCAGTCTGAAAAGCTGCACACTTTTTCATTAAAAAGTTTGCTTGCTTGTTTAAGAAATTAGTAGTACTAATTAAATCAATATTTTACTGATCCTTCCCCACAGACTTCCTACTCTTATTCAAGCATTCACGCCTCGCTCTCAATGCTGGTTTTCTGCTACAGTTACAGGCTGTACTGGATGGATCAGCACTGATCCCTCAGACAAACTCGTGCTTGTTTCCACTTGCAGAAGTAACAAGCATCTTTGTTAGACAGACTTACAACAAAAATTAAATACTGACGGGATTTTAAAAAGCTACACTTAGTCTTTAAGAATTTCTGCTTATTAAAACGTGGTGCAGAGGGCGCCCTAAACTCCCAACACAATAAAATCCACGTGTGGTCTTATCAGTCTGGGACCAGGAAAAATATAACCACATCATGCAGTATCTTGTGTAAACTAATTATTTCTACTGCAGCTGATTCAATTTGGCTCACTGCAACTGGAACCAGACATAAGGCTTCCAGACGAGCTGATGGGGGACAGAGTGGCAGCATCTTCTGTCAGGGCAGAGGGACAACTAAGGTTTAGGATGCTACATTAAAAAGAAAGTAGGTCTTTAACTAGTTACTTTAGTTGGCAAAGGCAACCAGACTTGGGAATTCAAACTGTGGAAGAGGTTCATGTGAAGGTGCTCTCTCTTGTTCCCATCCCTCACCTTCTCAGAAGAGCTTAGTTTATAGTACAAGAAGACATTTCAGACAGAAGTGAATTAATAACTGCGTCAGGAAAGAAATAAGGGACAAATAAGAAACACCTAATAATAAAAAACATTACTCACCAGAAGTGAAATGCAAGGCACATAAGTTATGTCGTGCAGGGATACCAAAGACACAGAGTCACACTGAGATGTGTGGTGTAAAGAAATTAAAAAGAGATGGGAAAGGCTCCTCAGCTGAATATTTCTGCAAGATAGACATCAAAGAAAGAAGAAACTTTTTCTGCATATTAGACATAGGATAAATCACACTGTGAAAATAAGACAACTAATTTGCTTCACATTTCAACAGGGGAAAAAAAAAAACCAAACAGGTGAAATAATGGAAATTAGAAAAGGATATTATTACAACTGAAGTATGAAATATGCAGAGGATGATAAATCCAAGAATCTAGGCATAAAGTACAGACCCAGAAGGTTTTTTGGTCTTTTTAAATTATCAAAATCATGGATAGTTTCATGTGTAGAGACAAACACTTATATTTAGGCGGGAGGAGGGCTAGGAGAGTGATCTGGACCATTTCTATATGGCTGTTCAACTAATTACTTTAGTGTGTCAAAACAGTTTTCATCTCTCAAAGAAAAATCTGTAGGTTTCCATTCCAAGGAGAACTTTACTCTGATAAACACTGGACAAAGTACTGCGTGTCTATATTCTGGCTGTCACTGGGTGCTAATATCACAAAATAATTTTACATTGGCAGTTGAGATTTCTATCTTGCATGAGTCAATTAAATTGAAACATAAAAGGTAAACGGTCAAAAGTAGATGTTGGTGCTGCACTGTCAAACATAGCTGCACTCAAAACATTGATCACTGGTTTTAGGGAGAAAGTCAGTTATCACTTTGTTAAGTCAGGCTGTTCTGTTTACTGCAACTAAACCCAGAGAATCTTTTTTGCTGTTGCTTTTTGGGAATTTTATATTTATTTATTTTCAATAAGGTGTTAAGCACCAGGCCAAAAACAGTGTTTCTGGTATTAAAGCAGGGCACATATTTTCATGCCAGACAACTTTCATTCTAGGAGGTCATTTCTATTAAAAATAAAATAAAATAAAATTAAATGAAGAAACCAAGAAAGTATGAAGCCATCAACCGATACGGTATTTGAAGACAATATTGAGGTTTCTCCAAATTGCTTGGTTATCAGATCTTTCTCTTCTTGTTTTCCAATTTAAACAAAGTAAAACAGATGTAGTTGCTGGTGTTCACAATGCTGCTGCCCTCCACCACTCCAACTGTGATGCACTTAAGTAACAGGAGGAGTGTATATTCCCATGAAATTTTACTGCCATAAGCTGGTTTAGGGTGGGTGATCCAGTGGTAGATAAACAGTGATTTTTCAGTCACATCAAGAAGACAATTTTGGCACCTGTTACACATTAAGGGTTTTTTTTAAGCTCTGCAAAAGAATACTGTAGTTTTGAAATTTCATGTTAGATGGGTGACATAAGCAGCCCTGAGCTTTTGGGTTGTCTTGAACATAAGGTGTTACCTAAAGTTCGTGAAAAATGTGACAGATCTACACAT